>NC_084592.1:1212500-1450000 GCF_033807715.1 Cololabis saira | reverse complement strand
AGGAAAGCATTCAAATCATCAACAGTCAATGAAAGCGCCAACATTTCAGAGGCCATAATACACAGTTTATGCCACAAACTCGTTGTTTACATGACTTGGATTGTGTAATTAATACTGTACAAGTAAATTTATCTGATATTATGCTGAAGATGCACCAAATCAAAGCTAATCATTTTCCTCTCTTTTTAACATATATTTGCAAGTGTATACAGGTTGCCTTTGCGTGTACTTTGTGAAAATACAGAGGAGGGGGTTGTGCCCAGACATAAGATTAAAGGTCTATGAGTTACCAAAATCTTTTTGTGCTTTTATGGACAACGCCCAACGTCTCCCTCATCTCATGTTTGATGATGATGGGGCTATCATTATGAAAAATTACCCCACGCCGACTGGCTGAGGAGCCGGGATGAGTTGGAACTGGAGAGCTGCTGTTGACGGAGCAGCTCTACTCATTCTTTTTTTTATCTCCTGCCATTCTCCTCCTCTCTAAAGCCATTCTTCAGCGGAGGGCCCTCCACTGCCATTCACACGTGCTGGGATTTGTATTCAAAGTAGCTTGCAGATCTTTTGTATTCCTGGCCGATAGCGTTCTGAATCCCTGTGCTCGGATGGGAAGCTGCAGCTAAAAAAGAAATGAGGGGAGTGAAATTTGCTCTGTTGAAATACATGAAACTATAAGCTCCATGTAAACAAAAGGTCCACAAATATGAAAAGAGACATTGTGAAAGAGGGGACAATTATGTTTGGGTGTTATGTTAGAATGTTAGTATTTTTAAAGGTATAGAAGTGAATTATACTGTAAAAACAAAATGTTGGCAATTAAAATGCAAAGAAAACATGAAAACTTGCATCTCCCAGGGTCCCCAAAGAATTTTGAATGTTCATCAAATCAAAAAGAAAATGCCTCTTCATGTCATTTAGGACAGCCTTTGTGGAAATGGAACTAAACATGTCGTTTATAAAAACGACATGTTTTGCACCATCGAAAGAAAAAGCGGTGGGATTTCCCTTCTGTACTGAAAGTGATGAAAAGAAAGTAAAAGAAAATGAAATACTGTGTGTCATTCAGATAACACACTCGCAGACAAATAAGCATAAAAGTGTCACCTGAAGGGATTTGATAAGAGAATCTTACCCATACAGTGGCCTTTCTCTGCTGCCGGTTCCCAGAGTCTCCTCTCCTCAGGAGTCCTGGGGAAAACTCCTGCACGAGTAATCAGAATACTTTGATAAGCCTCAGTAATCCAAATACTTTGATAAGCCTCAGTGTCTACTTCCACACATACTATCAGGGTTGTTTTGTGTGCCATTAAGATGTTGTTCCTAATTATATTATAAAGTATTCAGTGCACTGTTGTTATTGTAAAATAATAATCATTTTGGCTGCAGTTATTTAATTTATTTGTCACCGTCACCTCCCTCTCAACTTCATTGTGAACTTTTCCTACAGCAAATCAAACTGTGCGAATCAAAATATGTGTATACATGTGGAATTCATGTTATGTTCATTTATTTTGGATATCAGAAAATTCTTTTACCTTTTTTTTTAAAAAAAAGAAAGAATTATTATCATTCATTCCTTGGAAATAGCCTTGTACCCAGATTCCCTGAATTTGATGAGTAATTTATTTATGCTTTATATTGCAGCACACTGCTGATGTTGGCATGTCAGCAAATGGGAAATGTGCTTTTCAAATTCCACTGTGGTTCTAAAAAGAAGTTCTTTTTGCTGAACTAAAATCACACTTCCATCTAGCCCACACCTACCGAGCAACAGGCACTTTCTATACATATTTAGAGGTGATTGTGATTTGTCTGGTAAATGATTTCTACTGAAAAGTCTGTATGTGTGGGGAGAGGGATGCAGATTACTCTCATATATCAAAGACGTGGAGTGGTATTTGCATACCACATAGAGGATATTGAGTTTCAAACAACTACCAGCCTGCCTGAGAGCAGGGTGGGGATTCTTTACTGCTCTAACTGAAATCAGAGAGGGCTGGCACCGCCGTTCACCACACAGATACAGATACACATCTAACACTATCGACTGGGTATTTATGTTTAAATCCATAGAGGTTCATTTAGCACTCAGGAGAACAGACATAAGAGCATTTGATAAGTGACAGAATGTGGATAAACACTGGTCTCCGTTGATGGAAACGGTTAGCAGACAGGAAGTGCTCTGTGCAGAGAAAGGTAAACTGAAGGAGAGAATTGCAAAATATATAAGGGTGCTAAGCTGAAAAGTTTCTACAATCCTAAAATTGCACCGATTTGCAAAATACCTTTTCTGGAGGGACAACTTTAAAAGCCTGTTGTCTCATTCATACTCCTGCTGCAAGCGTGGTGTTTTGTTGCAGCATAGTAATCTAGTTTATGTGGGTGCTTTACCAAAACGTGCTAAAGAAAAAAAAGCAAAGTGTGCTATATATTTATATTTGATGGGCTGTTTGAGGGGAAAGCGTCATGCAAATACATTTTTTTTTTAAGTTGAAACTTCCATTCTTCACATTTTTTCATTGACGTCAAAATTCTTTGTGGATAATTTGCACCTCTTTTTTTCAAAGACAAACCCGAAAGGTTTATTTGTACAGCACAATTCAACACTAGGTAATCCAAAGTGCTTTACATCAACATTAAAAACAAATAAAATTAAATAAAATGATAAGAAAAGAGGTAAAATAATAAAAAGCACAAGTTGTTAAAAAGTAAGGGCAGTAGAATACAGCAGGTACATCTCATTCTTACAATGTACTTTTCTATACGGTCAAAACGTACAAAGACCGGGTCAAATATAGTATTACAAAAGTAATCTGTGCCGATTCGTGCGTTGAATTTGACAATTCTACGTCAAATAGTCAACATTTCTACGTCAAACAGTGTAAAGAAGTAGAGATGAGTGAGTTGCTTCATGACATAATGCTCGGTAGTGAACAGACTGAGGGTTTTTTCTGCAGACAAAAGGGTTTGTTTCTCAGCGTCCCGCCCCTGGAGCCGCTTTTGTGTGCGGCTTTATTTTATAGTGAGGCTGTTTTGGGGACCGCGTGTCCCGGCGGCTCCTCCTCCCAGCGGGGGTGGGGGGTGGGGGGTGAAGGGCCCTCCCCCGGGGGCCCCAGGGGCCTCCCATACCCATGTCTCCTCCTCCTCCCATGGAGCTGCTGATACGTCAACGTCTCCTCCATATTGGATGTTCAAGACTGCGCTGTAAACTAATACAAGTAAATGGACTTATTTTCATAAAGAGCCTTTCTACAAAGAAATGTACGTTTAACGTCTCATTTATTCATTCACACACGCACTAATATACCTGGGAAACAGTTAAGCACCAAATATAATATATTTAATTTTATGAGATGGCAAAAATAAGAACTTTATTGATCCCACATAGGAGTAATTCATGTTATATCAGCTATAGAGAACAAGGTAGTGCCGAAAAACAATATATATCCCCCCCCTCACAAAAATAAGAAAGATAGAGAAACATATTTTCTCATCAATAAAACATATTTTAAAATTTTCAAGTAACAAAATAACATTTGAACCATTTTTCAGACAATAAAATAACATTTGAACCATTTTTCAGACAATAAAATAACATTTGAACCATTTTTCAGACAACAAATAACATTCTTATTTTTGTGAGGGGGATATATATTGTTTTTCAGCACTACCTTGTTCTCTATAGCTGATACAACATGAATTACTCCTATGTGGGATCAATAAAGTTCTTATTTTTGCCATCTGAGAAAATTAAATATATTATATTTGGTCCCTAACTGTTTCCCAGGTATATTAGTGCGTGTGTGAATGAATAAATGAGACGTAAAACATACATTTCTTTGTAGAAAGGCGCTTTATGAAAATAAGTCCATTTACTTGTATTAGTTTACAGCGCAGTCTTGAACATCCAATATGGCGGCGACGTTGACGTATCGCAGCAGCTCCATGGGAGGAGGAGGAGAGATGGATATGGGGTCCCCTCCCCCCGGGGCCCCTGCAGGAGGAGGGGCCCCGGGGGGAGGAGGGGCCCCGGGGGGAGGAGGGGCCCCCGCTACTTATACACTCGCCCGGCTCAGCCTCCCAGTCCTCCCAGTCCTGCTGCTGCTGCTGTTTTACCTGAAGGGTCCACAGTAAACATGGAGGTGAGTCTGGATTCTGCTTTTTCAAACTAACCACACGGTTGGGGGAGATTTTGCTTTTCAGTTTCTGATTTTGTCATTTTTAAAGAGGAATCCAAACGTGAGAAGCTTGCTCTGTAAATACTTTTTTCCTACTTTTCAACAAATGCCTGAGTTTGAACTGTAGCTGTTTCCTCATGTTAAAAGTCACTAACATTCAGGACAAACAGAGCCATGCCATCCATCACACTCATAAACACCTATTTATTTTTTGTACCTGCTTTTAAACATATTTTTAAAATCATTGCCTTTAATGTATTTATTATGCACTTAATGGGGGACTTATTTGTATCTCTTTGTTCTCTCTTATTTTATCCATGCTGTGGTTTACAGCATGTAAGTCTAAGCAGTACTTGTGATTGTTGCTTTACATTGATTGTGTGGTTTGTTTTAGTCACATATGTTAACTGTACACACACTGATGCTGATGCTTTTACACAAACCAAGTTCCTAACGGAGAAATAAAGTCATTTGATTGATTGATTGAAAGTTTTTTTTCTCTCTTTCAGCCTGGCTTTACATTTGAAAGCATATTTTTTGACAACATCACTGACAACAGCTCGGATGGGTCTGGAGACTTTGACTCGTTCTTCCCGGAGGCGTGTGGCACGGCGCTCAGCCAGGACTTCAACAAGATCTTCCTCCCCACGGTGTACGGAATAATCTGCTTCCTGGGGATAGTCGGCAACCTGTTAGTGGTCATCGTCATGGGCTACCAGAAGAAAGTGAGAAACATGACCGACAAGTACCGGCTCCATCTCTCCGTGGCCGACCTGTTGTTCGTGCTCACCCTGCCCTTCTGGGCGGTGGACGCCGCCAAGACCTGGTACTTTGGACAATTCCTGTGCGTGTCCGTGCACATGATCTACACCGTCAACCTGTACAGCAGCGTGCTGATCCTGGCCTTCATCAGCTTTGACAGATATCTGGCGGTCGTCCACGCCACCAACAGCCAGACCACCAGGAAACTGCTGGCGAGCAAGGTGATCTACGTGGGTGTGTGGCTGCCGGCCGCCGTGCTAACCGTCCCCGACCTGGTGTTTGCACGGAAGCAGGACGTGAGCCCTTCAGTCCTCTTCAGGGACGACAACGAGGACGCGGCCGAGTCCAGGACTATCTGCCAGCGCATCTACCCGGTGGAGAGCAGTCTCAACTGGACGGTAGCGTTCCGCTTCCAGCAGATCCTAGTGGGCTTCGTGCTGCCGGGCCTGGTCATCCTCGTCTGCTACTGCATCATCATCGCCAAGCTGTCGCAGGGGGCCAGAGCTCAGGCCCTGAAGAAGAAAGCCCTGAAGACCACGGTCATCCTGATCCTGTGTTTCTTCGGCTGCTGGCTGCCCTACTGCGCCGGCATCTTCCTGGACACGCTGATGATGCTGAACGTGGTCCCTCCCACCTGCGTGCTGCAGCAGGCGGTGGAGAAGTGGATTTCTATCACGGAGGCTCTGGCGTATTTCCACTGCTGCTTGAACCCAATCCTCTACGCTTTCCTGGGAGCCAAGTTTAAGAACGCCACCAAAAGTGCACTGACTCTCGGCAGCAGATCCAGCCAAAAAGTGACTCTTATGACCAAAAAGCGAGGCCACATTTCATCCGTGTCGACCGAGTCTGAGTCTTCCAGTGTCTTGTCAAGTTAAATCAGAATTTCAGTCGTTGCCTCGATGCCACGAGGAGGCAAAAGAAGTAAAAATTTAATTTCTAAATATTTACTACATTTTGTACAGTTGTTACAAACTTTTTTTTTTGTACATTTAATTTTTTTTATGCCTTGAATAATGCAACTGTCTTTTGTGATGGTTTTACTTTTCCTTTTTCTGTTTTCTTTCTGTAAGAGAGATCTGTCCTCATGCAACAACTGTTCAGTGATCTGTTGTCCCTCCTCTCACCCTTACGTCTGCTCTCATCCTTACAGCTCACTCACGTGTCGTCCTGTGCTGTTTCCAGGACTGGCAGCTGAATTCTGATAAACCTGTACATAGTTAGTGTGTTCGCACTTAAGGGGTGTGATTATCTGAAAGCTGTTATTTATTTCTTGTCTTTCACACTGGATATTTGTAAAAATCGGGGAACTGCAAGCTGCTTTTTTTTGTTATTCTTTTTTTTTTTGTGCTTTTTTACAATTTGATATATATTTTTTGATGTAAAAATAAAAAGGTGTTTCTCTTAAATGTCAGTTTGACTGTGTTTAACCAGTGGGGTCAGTAACCTGGGGAGTCTCATGACAAAAAGCAGAAGCACTGAGCAGGAGAGCCCTTTAATTGCAAGAACATCTGTTCATTTTGTATCTTAAGCAGCCATAAGACCAAAGATAAGATCTTACCTTACAATTAGTGCCATATGGCTCCTTAAAGACATTTGCATGTTAACCCCCACCGCACTAGTGATGCATCTGCTACAATAAGATAGTAACAGCATAAGACATAATAATAATGGCACATTTTGAACACATCCCCACATCCAGCTCTCAAGGCTTTTTCATCTACAACTCATGCTATAGAATAGATTTAACCATGGACAGAATGGAGTTCATATTAAAAACAAAAGGAATCAAGCAACAATACATGTCAGAGTGAATGCAGCCATGCAAAGGTCTCGTATACAACAAAGCAGCACAGCTATTCTTCCCAAAGTCTAAGGGAAAAGACATTTCCATGTCTTTACATGTGTGAAAAGGAGTGAGGTGATTCCCATTGGGCATTTTGGGGCAACGGTATCTCACATTGAAACAAGAGGTGACTGTTTTTTCAGGTGCAAATGGACCCAAGATGATCCTGACTTAGCATACAAACCTGGAATCCTTAATATTCCTTCATGCTGGCAAACGTCTCCGGATCAGACTGCTCTGGGTCCATATACTCTTCATTCATGGGCTGGGGTCAATTCTTTTGGTGAAAAGATATGTAGAGTTAGCAAGAACACTAGTAAATTCAACAACCACAACTATGTTAAAAAGAGTTTAAATATAGTCCTGAAAAGAAAGAGCAGGCCTTGCTTTAGCTCCAATAAATGTCAGTTAAACACTTTTTATGTAAATTAAACACCTCTTTGAAAGTGACTTGTAAAATAAGACTGAGCTAATTCATCCCTGGATTTCATATGTTTTCAACAATAAGTCCCATTAGGGTTTAATTCAATGCATTATTATAATCCAATGTCTGCATGATGGGAAAATATAGTCTTCACACATTTCTTTTGCTTGCCTCCCACCTGCAAACATTTTTAGGATTCATCATTTATAATCTCTAATGTGAACAAAACAATTCATCCTTGTAAAAGAAAGAAAGAAGAAGAAACAAACGATGGACTTAAACCCAGAGGGTTCATGGTTCAACCTTGAGTTGGCATCTGCAAATCTACAATAAAACCTTTCTCGGGATAATTCCAATTTCTCTTAAAGTCAAAACTTGTGTGTTAGGTTAGTGGCCTTTCTAAAGTCTGGGATACGGCCAATCTCTGTGATGCTGAACAGGAGGAAGTAACAGAAAATAAAGTGATCCAAACTTTTGATTTGCAACCTGATTTGCACCTTGTTGCATTAAAAAGCACTTTAAAATACAGATGCACCTCCTGCATTGGTTTGACATTTTGGATCTGTGGATCTCTTATATTCATATCATGTTTTGTCAGATATGGCGAAAATAAATTTCTATGAACTGTTTTGTTAAAGAGCTACCGTAAACTTGAACTTAACAGGAGCTACCAACATTCCATACTAAACTCTTCAACATTAGACTAACTTTCATGTAGATAGGCAAAGATCAGGCAGGCATGCAGTTTCCTAGTGTGATGCATGTTTTCATCAGAAACACTGAAATTCTCAAATAAAATAAAATAAAATGGCCGCATTAAAGAATATTGATTATTTACTCTTTGATTTCAGTTTATATGCATTACATACAATACTGGAGTTGAGGGGGGATGAGGGGGGGGTGGCACCCCCCCCAGAAATAAAAACAGTCCAAATCATCCCCCCCTGAAATAAAAACGGTCCAAATCATCCCCCCCTGAAATAAAAACGGTCCAAATCATCCCCCCTGAAATAAAAACGGTCCAAATCATCCCCCCTGAAATAAAAACGGTCCAAATCATCCCCCCTGAAATAAAAACGGTCCAAATCATCCCCCCTGAAATAAAAACGGTCCAAATCATCCCCCCCTGTAAAACTGCCATCCCTCCTTTCCATCCCTTATGTCATTTCATCAATGAATGTGGTTTTACTGCTATTTCAACATTTAGAGTCATCACCAGAAAAATAACACCAGAAAAATAACTTATTTGACAGTTTTCACCTGTTTCAAGTAAATTTTCTCTTGAAATAAGTAGAAAAATCTGCCAATGGGACAAGATTTATCTTCTCATTACAAGCAAAACAAATCTTGTCCCACTGGCAGATTTTTCTACTTATTTCAAGTGAAAATCTACTTGAAACAGGTGAAAATTGTTGTTTTTTCCATTGATGAGTCTTGTTTTAAGTGTAATGAGATTTTTTTTACTAAAATGAGACATTTTAACTAGAAATAAGACACATATTCTTGTTAAGATTGTGAGTTTTTGCAGTGATCCATGTTACTTATCCTGTGAAGGACAGAGTCATATTGATAAGTTCAGAAAAGTGTTTTTTATTGTTGTGTTTTGATGTATTTGATGTAAGTCCAGTGGATATTTAAAGCTTACAGAAGGCTGCATTTAACTGCTGCTATGTCATTCCTGCAGTATTTCTGCAGGTGTTTTGGTCACTGCTATTATTTGTAATATATTATATTATTTGTAATCAGCACAAATTATCTGTCCCCATATGATAAAACCCACCGTCCCCCCTGATTGTTTTTTACAACTCGAGTACTGCTTCTAAGAACATAACTTGAGTTTATACCATTTCCCTGCTGTGTTTACGGCAGGAATATTTGCTCTACTCTGTCCATCTACCGGCCGGACGGACGGAAGTCTCCCGGAACTACAGTCTGGCACTTGTTCCCACCGGAATCCTGAGCGTCCCGGTGCTACACAGGCCCTTCCTTCCGGTCCCGTCCATGCTCCGAACAGCTGATCCAGGGTTTCTCCCTATTCATCTGTGCTGCTATACACGTTTAGATATCTATATTTCCTCGTAATTGTCAGACCAAATAAATCGCCATGACTAAAGAGGACATGCAGGGGTAAGCAGCGTTTAAAGTTGTGTGTAGTAGCTCAGTTCTCAGTGCTAAAGCCGCAGGACTGTGGCTGGAGTTAAGGCTGATTTATGGTTCCGCGTCACACCGACGCAGAGCCTACGCCCTAGGTTACGCCGTCGATTTAACGCGGAACCATAAATCAGATTGAGCGAACGTGGAGTAGGTTGCATCATCCGACAGTTTTAACTAAAAATAGAAGTTTCCCTCATGTGAACTGAACATATTTTAAACGCTAGGGATATACAACAATACACAAGATGAAGCAGTAAAAACCCAACCCTTAACTGGTTTGGTAAAGCCCACCTGTATGCACATTCCCCTGTTCTTGAGATATAACTTTACAGTTACAAACTGAGACAGGATTAGGGTTTGAGGCATCAGTTATCTCTGAATGTATTTACATTATCCAGGATAATACAATATACTTTAGTTAACTATTACGTTTAGATTCAAAAGCCCTTTAACAGAGGTGTATAATAATCCAGGTCCATAAAGTAAGAATCCTGTCCAGCAGTTGTTCCAGCCATCACTAAAGCTGCTCCACTGCATGTACAGGACTGTCTCAGAACACTAGAATATTGTGATAAAGTTCTTTATTTTCTGTAATGCAATTAAAAAAACAAAAATGTCATAAATTCTGGATTCATTACAAATCAACTGAAATATTGCAAGCCTTTTATTATTTTAATATTGCTGATTATGGTTTACAGTTTAAGATTAATATTCCCAGAATATTCAAATTTTTTGAGATAGGATATTTGAGTTTTCTTAAACTGTAAGAACTTTATCAAAATATTCTAATTTTCTGAGACAGTCCTGTAGTTGGTTGTTAGTGAAACACCTGTTTTAAATGTACTGGCTGATCCACAGGTACATGTTTTAATGAGCAAATATCCGCTTAATGTAAAGAAAATGATTTGACTAATGGTGCTTTGAGACTGACCCCATTTCAAAATTGGTCTTAATTTAAGATTGATTCAAAACTATTTTTGATTTTGTGGAAAAAAAAACAAAAAAACATTAAAGCACATTCCAGAGGTGTATAATCCAGGTGCCGCAAGGCAAATGTATTTATAAAGCACATTTCACATAGCATGGAATTACAAGTTTACAATAACAGAAATAGATAACAAGTATGACAAGAGAAAAACAATAATAACAATCATAATTCCATTTTAACAAAAGTGCGATCACCCAGCCAACCATGTAGAGTTTAGTCAAATGCCTGTGCAAAAAGGTAAGTTTTTATTCTGCTTTTGAATGAGGGCACTGTTGGAGCAGACCTTAGTTCCTGCAGAGGAATTCCAGAGAGTGTAGTAGTGACTGAAAGCACCATGAGAAGATCTAGTGTAGATTCTAAGTATGATGAGAAGACTCTTAGGAGCCGGTTTAGTGATGGTTGGAACAACTGCTGGACTGGATTTTTACTTTATGGCACCTGGATTATACACCTGATTAAGATTCCTGTATTCACGTCTGTGTTGGCAGTATCAGTTATTGGCCACAATAAAGCTGTTAGATATTACAAATGGCTTTTAATCTTGTGTCCCGTAATAGGGCAAAGGCATAGTCTAAAATCATTCAAAGTAATGATTTAAAAAGTTGCCAGTAAGTTGAATGGCTCTGTCAACAGTAGACATTTCACAAATGTAAAACGGGAAGCTAAACTGTTGGATTGGAATATATTTTAGTGGAAATAGCTCTCACGTGTATTAGTGTTACACATCTGAACTTCGTGCAAAAATTGATGTCATTTTTTTTAATCTTCAAATGTTTTTACCCATAAGATATTTTTTGATATGGTGGTATTCAAATTGTTAAACATGTAACATGAAGGTTTGCAGAAGAGTTGTGCTTGGATGTGGCACAATACACCTTTTTGGACATTTTGTCACCCTGAAATAGTTACGTTGCTGCGTTTTGCATTGACGCGAAAAGTTGGAGCAAAAACAAGGTATTTGCTGTAATACGGACTTGATCGGCGCAGCACCTCCGTGGACCGGATCGCTAAAAGACAGGTCGTCTCCTCCTCAGACCACTGCTGCTTCGCTGCCAGATTAGTTTGTTGCTTAATTTTCAATTCAATTTTATTTATATAGCGTCTAATACAACAGAGTTGTCTCTAGACGCTTTACAGAGACCCACACCCAGAACATGACCCCCGAGCAGTTATTACATAAACAATGGCAGGTAAAAACTCCCCTAGTGGGAGAAAAACCTTAAGCCAAAGAGTGGCAAGAAAAACTCCCCTTTAGGAGGGAAGAAACCTTGAGCAGGACCTGACTCATAGCTTATTTGAAAATGTTCCCGTCTTGCTATTGCCGTTGATCTTAATAACCTCCCCCGTATATTTTTTAAAAACCCCAATATGAGCCCTGGGTTACTGCTTTTAAAACCTGAATATTGGGTCATGTAAACGCCAAATGGAATATCCCCATCAAACGGAACAGGAATTTGTTTTCTGCACATGCTCTGTTCACAAGGAATCCTGGTCTTTTGAGTCCAGGAAGTTCTTATAAACACGGAGAAACCAAGACCAGGAGGAGACTAATCACTTCATAAATGTAATGAAGGATATGAACATTTCTGCATTTGTAGACGGTAGAAAGTACCGGGATAGCCAGATTTACAAGAAGGTGAGAGAAAAGTTGCACGAAGCAGCATTAGTTTTGAATTTGGATACAGGAAGAAGAAGTGGAAATGACGGGAATTGCGTCATGATGTTCTCCATGCGTCGCTGGTTTGATCCAGATATCCCAAATGATTAATTACCATGTAAACAGAATATTCCCAATGTTTCAGTAACCGGAATATTAGCAATAACCTGAATGTTGACTGCATGTAAACGTAGTCACAGGCCCAGAACCAGCCCTGGAACCGGTTTGGTGGGAAAGGGGTATGAGTGATGGAAGGTGGGGTCCTACTTTGACCCTCTGTAGACGATTTCTGAAGATGTTGTTGATCCTCCCGAAGGGTTGTAAGCCTTTAAGATCAAGTTCATATAAACGTCAAGATCACCTTGTAGGCACGTGTCAGAGACTTGTTTTATTCTAGCAGCCAGTGCAGGTCAGTGAACCCGGGGGTAACATGTCCACGTCTGACCAGAGACGCCGCCACATTCTGGACCTTTTTTGTCCTAATTTGATGGCACACGTTGGAAGGCTGACTAGCAGGGCATTGCAGTAGTCGAGCTTTATCAGAAGTTAAGTTGCATACTGAGTCAGGCAAGGTCTTATTTTTTTAATGTGGCATGACTGGGAGACTTGAGGCAATGTGTTCAGAGAAAGATAACTGGCCATCAAACATGACAGCCAGGTTTTTTAAAACCTTTGTGGAAGGGACAGTATTACATGCAATATTGAGGTAGATTCAAAGATGGGCAGAGATAACTGGGACCTCAGTCTATGACAGGTGAAGTGGAAGCTTCCAGACAGGTCAGAGAGACAAGCTAAGGGTTGAGCAGAGATTGGGGAGTCAAGTTGTGTATCATCTGCATAGTATTTATATGAGAAGCCATTACCAGGTACGGCTCCACAACAGGAATTTTTAGGTTGATGGCATTGTTCACACCTGTGAGGTCACAAACCAATTTAAATAATCTGCTCTCGTTCATCACCACTGTTACCATGTACAGAAAAACAAACTGTTAGATCTTTTCACGTTGATCTTGTCATTCTAGTTTATTTTATTTTTTGATGTCATCTTCTTTTATTTAATTAGTGACTGAAAAACAGCGAAGGTGCTGTTATTGCCACTAAGTGTTATGAAGTGTTTGATAAATCTGTGGATCCTACCATGTCTGACTCACTGGAATGTAGAGGCAGCGGCTGAAAGGAAGAGTTCCACCCTGTTAATTTCCAACATCCGAAGTGTTACCCTTGCAACCTTGTAAGGAATACCTGGTTGTTGAGAACTTAAACTTTTTCTCCTGGAATAATGGTGACGGTGTCATGCGTTTCCATTACCCCTAGATTTGTGTAATGGAAACGCTTTATGGAATTGTCTCGTCTCTGGCAGCACTGTAGGTGACGTAGCAGGTCAGTGATCAAAATTCAGTAATCACAATCTAGTTTCCAACTGGTTTTGGCCTCATTAATACGACGTGGTTGTCCTGTAACCCTACTTATTCATTCTACATTACGTATGGGCTTTGCCTCTAAATGATAATATAAATGTTCATCCGCTGCCTTCAGCATCTGGCTATCTTCTCAACAACGGTAGGGGCAATCGCAATCATTTATCAAAGACTAAAGACGTTTTCTTCAACGTAAAGATTTCCGTTTTCGTTGTTTTGAAGAGAAGTCTTGCAGGACAAGATACAGAGAGTTATGAGAATTACAATTCTTATAATTTTTTTTTTTATATCTTTTTATTTCACAATAATTTTCACAATTCACATTTTCACATGCATGATTTCTATTACCGTATACCCACATTCCTACCCTCCCCATAATTACCCTAGGGAAAAAAAACAAAAACAAAACATACATTAAGGGAGAACAAAATTAAATAAATATTTAAAAAAAATAAATAAATTAAAAAAATATATAATGGCAGCAACAGCGATATCAAACTATATATATATATATATATATATATATATATATATATATATATATATATATATATATATATATATATCCATACATACATACATATAAGGCACAAGTTCGATAATAAAGATACTCATTGGTCACCTTTGGAAAAATTATCCAGTTTTGAGAATAATGGGAACCAAAATTCTTGAAAAATATGACCACGGTTGTATTTTTCTAAAGTTACTTTTTCCAATGGTAAAAAAACTGAAATTTGATCAAAAAAAACTTGAAAGTTGGAGGGGAATCATCTTTCCAAAGTAAAAGTATGCATTTCTTAGCGAAGTATGTGATCATAATTAATATCCTGCTTTTTTCCGGTCTAACTGAAGATCCAGTGTGTCATTTAATAAATACAAATTGGAGCTTAACTCAAAATTAATTTGTAATACTGATTGTGTGAAGGAATAAATTGATTTCCAGAAACCTGAGAATTACACTTAATCAAAAAACGATTAATGGAAACATAGATTCCAGCAACGCCACCTTTATCCAACTTTCAGGCATTCAATTTTCTTTTGCGCAAAAGTGTAATGGAAATGCAGGTAGATAATTGTTGTTTGAAGTCCACTGGGATGTTGCGGGTTTTCTTCCTTGTTTAGGCTTTAGTGCTATTTCTAGTTGGCCTTTGATCCTTGTTATTTCCTGTGACTAAACAAGGGCAGCTTCCGTAATACCAACCAACTCTTTCAAGTTGAGACACCTGCTGCTTTTGGAATGGTCAAAAATGACCCAAATGAAAGGATTACTTAATATGTTGAGTATCTTCTCAATAATTCTCAGACTTCTTCACTGCTGCACCAGTTTGACTCGACCTGTTTCAGAGACAGTAAACCCTACAAGTCCATGCCCAGAGACACCAACGTGTTCAAGCAAAGGGATTCACTGCCACATTCATACACATTCATAGTTAAACACATGCATGAGCACGGCTGGGGATCCATTCAAATTAGGGCTGAACGATTTTTGAAAATAATCTAATTGCGATTTTATTTCCTCAATATTACGATTGCGATTTAATATGCGATTATTTTTTCAAGGTCCTGTTCTCATGTATCTTTCAACTATAAATAAATCAGTCTGTTTTATAATAAACAATGTCAGATTTATTTAAAGCACAGATTACAATAATAAAGAAAACAAATCTGTGGCTTAACCTTTAACACGTCTACACACGTCTGTACACACGAGTGTTATGGGTCGTTCTCTGAACCCAATCACACGACACCAAACCGGGTTAAACTTTAGCCAAAACGAGGTGTAGTTTAATAGAAAAACACAGAAAAACTACCACAGGGAACAAAAAGAACCTTCCTCACAGGGAACTCAGAACTTCTTCATAAATAACTCAAAAATCTCAGAGGGAAAAAAACCACCAGCAAACTAACAAACAAACCAACAAAGCTCAGAGTTAACAAAACGAACCAGCAATGAACAACTTGCAGCCCCGCTGTTTAATCTCTCCTGATGAGCTGACGGGCTGCAGGTTCAGGCTCACAGCGACTCAAGCCTGATTTATGGTTCCGCGTTACACCAACGCAGAGCTACGCCGTACCCTACGGCGTAGCTCTGCGTCAATTTAACGTGGACCATAAATCAGGCTTCACGATTCCACTGTCCGCCGGCGCGTGCAGCTCCTCGCCACGCCGACTCCGCGCTCATATATTTAATACATTTATAAAGCCCATATATTTATAAAGCCCCGCCTGGCCGAGCCCTAACACTGAGACCATGGTAGATGGGTTACACGCGGCACTGTTGACTTTTTTTCCCTGCCGGCAACGTGACCAGATCACGTGACTGGTCAAATCGCAGCTTTTGCGGTTAGAAAATCTCGTCAAATGCAATTAATCGTTCAGCCCTAATTCAAATGTCAAGATTCGATTCTGATTCTTAAAGGGGACCTATTATGAAAAACACGTTTTCTCTGTCTTTAACATATATAAAGTGGTCTCCCCTCAGCCTGCCAACTCAGAGATTCTGCAGAGTCTGTACAGCCGCCCGGGTGAGCCGTCCAGTGTGATGTGGATCTACGAGCTGTTCAGATTCTGGAGCGATGCGCGAAACCCGTCCACAACTAACTCCGTCGGCCGGAGCTTCTGCCATTTTTTCGTAGCGGTGTATGGCGTCATTCAGGCAGCCAATCAGCACAGATCCTCATTATCATAGCCCCGCCCACTCAGAATCCTGCATAGATAATGAGGTTAGAGAATGGGAAGATAAAGACATGGCTCAGAGGCTGAATTTCTAATGTATTTAGCAAAAACAATCAAAAGCTTGTTTTTAAGACATTCAAGACCTGTTTAAAATAGGTATTATATTATTATAGAACTATTACTACTATTATAGAAATATAGACAATTTATGCAATTATAACTGAAAACTTTAATGTTTTCATACCTTTAAACATATTTAAAGGGGACCTATTATGGAATCTAATACCTATTTTAAACAGACCTTGAATGTCTTAAAAACAAGGTTTTTTTTTTAAGGAAGGAAAAAACATTGTGTCCAACAAAACATTCCTTTGTTGGGCATAAACACAAAAATACCAAAAGTTGTAATGTAATGATGAAAAAATAAATAAATCGATCTTTAGACATATGAATCGATTTTTAGGAATGAATATGAGAATCGATTTAGAATGGGAAAATAATTTTTTTCAACACAGGCCTATGCATGAGTATGAAAGATGACAGTAGGGGTTGAGGGAAAGCTGCTTTTTGTGCTTTTTATTTCTTTGGAAAATCATTGAAGATTGAAACACTTAGATTGATAGAAAGATAAATAAACAAGTTCTAGGAGTAGGGTGTTTAAAATTCTGTTTAAAGCTCATAAAAAAACTTTACCAATCAACATTCAGAAAAGATTTGAAAAAAGAAAAACCAAGTTTAACTTAAAAGGAACAGAGATTTTTATAAAACCAAGATGCAGGACTAAATTGATGGAACGTTGTGTTTCTGTGAAAGGAATCAATTTATGGAACAATCTGAACAAAGAAAACAAAGAATCCAAATCAAACATTACATTCAAAAGAACAATTAAAGCCTGTTTGTTAAGGAAATATAACGAAAAATGTTGAGTTTGATTGACATACCCGTAGGCGGTGGTAATTTTATTTAATGTTATTTTCATTTTATTTTAGTTGTTTTTATTCACTTAGTTGTTAAAATGAAAAAGGAAATGGTATAAAATTCAACCGTGGAGTTAAATAAGATTCTGTTTTAAAAGCAACTTTCATATAAGGCAGTTTTATATTTGGATTATCTGTACTCTGCAAATTCTGTTGAAGCTTTCCAGTGTTTTGTCGAGGCTGCTGTCTTAAGACCACAGTGTTTATCAAACTAATCTTCCTGAAATTTCCATTTTTTTGCTACTCTTCAAACTCCTTTTTGCTCTCTCACTTGTTCATAGAGGCAACATCTGTGTTGTTTGAAAGAACAATAGGATTAAAGGTAGCACTCTTTAAAACTGAAGGTTGTAATAACTTAGAATAGATTTTCCCAGACAGTTTGTCTTTCTCATGAGGGGGAGGAGGAATAGATGGTGGAAATTGACTTTTTTTGTTTGTGGCACTTGTTTCTTCCTGTTTCAGTGCGAAAGAAGAGGACCAGCAGGCCCAGTCCAAGAAAGCTCTGAAGAAACAGCAGAAGGAAGCAGAGAAAGCTGCGAAGAAGGCTGAGAAACAGGCAAAGCTGGTCAATATTGTTTTTTTCTCCCCTCTTTTTGGATTCTGTTTAGATGTCTTGCATCCGCCACACGTTTTACAACTGGTGACGTGTTGTGGTGGCATTGTGGGATGGCAGAGGGGGCCGGGCTGCGTCAGAGAGGGGCCATTGTTTCAGGATTCCTGTCATTTAAGCCGTGTTTACATCCACCAAAACAAAGTGCTGTTTTCTTCTACAGATATTCAGCTGATATGCAGTACTGGAGTTGTAAAGAAAAAATCAGGGGGGTGGTGGGTTTTATCATGTGGGGACATATCATTTGTGCTGATTACAAATAATATAATATATTACAAATAATAGCAGTGACCAAAACACCTGCAGAAATACTGCAGGAATGACATAGCAGCAGTTAAATGCAGCCTTCTGTAAGCTTTAAATATCCACTGGGCTTACATCAAATACATCAAAACACAACAATAAAAAACACTTTTCTGAACTTATCAATATGACTCTGTCCTTCACAGGATAAGTAACATGGATCACTGCAAAAACTCACAATCTTAACAAGAATATTTCTCTTATTTCTAGTTAAAATGTCTCATTTTAGTAAAAAAATCTCATTACACTTAAAACAAGACTCATCACTGGAAAAAACAACAATTTTCACCTGTTTCAAGTAGATTTTCACTTGAAATAAGTAGAAAAATCTGCCAGTGGAACAAGATTTTTTTGCTTGTAATAAGAAGATAAATCTTGTCCCACTGGCAGATTTTCCTACTTATTTTAAGTGAAAATTTACTTGAAACAGGTGAAAATTGTCAAATAAGTTATTTTTCTGGTGTTATTTTTCTGGTGATGACTCTAAATGTTGAAATAGCAGTAAAACCACATTCATTGATGAAATGACATAAGGGATGGAAAGGAGGGATGGCAGTTTTACAGGGGGGATGATTTGGACCGTTTTTATTTCAGGGGGGGATGATTTGGACCGTTTTTATTTCAGGGGGGATGATTTGGACCGTTTTTATTTCAGGGGGGGATGATTTGGACCGTTTTTATTTCAGGGGGGATGATTTGGACCGTTTTTATTTCAGGGGGGATGATTTGGACCGTTTTTATTTCAGGGGGGGGTACCATCCCCCCTCATCCCCCCTCAACTCCAGTACTGCTGATATGTTATTAAAACATTTATGTACGTTAAAGCTCACACTTACAAGTCACGTTTCCATGAACCCTAGTTTCGCTCAAAACCAAATATCAAAATGTAAATCCTGTAATTGAAACGGCTCTAATTGAAGGAAAAACGTTGGAATCTCTGTTGGATTGTATACAGCCGGTCAATCACAATCTAGTTTCCAGTGGGTTTGGGCCTGATTAATACAATGTAGCTGTGCTGTAACACGACTTAATCATTGCTGCATTGCATAAGGACTTTACCTTTTTAAACAGCCCTACTAGCAATCCCAATCATTTGTCAAAGATTAAAGATGTTTTAGTTGAGGACGTTGAGATTTCGTTTCTTTTTAAAAAAAAAAGAGAAGTCTCAGGACAAGATTTGGAAAGTTATGACAATTACGGTAAGCTTATTTGAAGAACGGCGCTCAATGGAAACACGACCCCCTGCAGCGCTACTTTTATCCCAAATTCAGAGATGTGTTTTTTTTTTGTGTGTGTAAAAATGTGATGGAAATGCGACTAAGGTATCATAGAATATAACATTTTCATGTAAATGTGTTGCAAATTTCAAGGTTGGAAAGGTGTGCTTTCTTGTAAAACTAAGCCACAGTTCATTGAAAAATGGTCTCAAAATGCAACAAAGTAATTTTAGCCTAGAGCCATAAGAACTTTAGAATCCAACAATGAGAATCCTGGACAGAGTTAATGTTGTCACCATAACAGTGATGGCTTAAATACAGTCATGTATTTATATCCAGTCACTTAACACACTACTGTTATTGTTTTCCCACCAAGCTAAAGGGGTTTGAAAGTACTGGCCAAATCTTTAAACCAAAAAAGTCATGTAGGCATCACCACCAATGACGAGCATATTTAGATTTCCCTTTGGGAAGTATGTTGTAAAAAATAGTATGATTGAACTTCCCAGTCTTAGGATTCCCATCACAAAAATAAAACTGGAACATAAAGCATCAATCGGTGCAATTACATGGGAAGTTTAATGTCTCTTTAATTCAGAATGAAAATTAAATCCGATTTATTAAAAAAAAAAAAAAAAAAAGTAAAAATGACCATGTAAACAACTAATTCTGAATGAAAATGGCCATTCTGAATTCAACTTAATTCTGAAGTAAGTGGCTGGTTTATTCCGATTTTAAATCCGAATAGAATAATTCCAGATCATGTATCCACTCATTCCTCTTTAAATTAATTCCGGTCTTTCTTTCTGCTCGTTCTCTCACCCGTCTGTCTCCATGATCTTATATTCCACTGGGCTGGTTTTCCTAACAAAGTTTCAAGATGCAGCAGCAGTAAACGCTGGTCAAGAGCAGAGACCATTTATTTAATACATAGAAATAATTAAAAGAACAGATGGAAACAGGAAACATCAGAATTGTGAGCTTTTCAAAGTTGTAGCGGCTAAGTTAGTTTTTCTTCCGGTAGTTTAACTTCCGGTCCCCCCCCTATCCAATCAGAACCTTCCCAACCCCCAGACCTGGAGAGGAATTGGAGAAAGACCATCAAACGTGTTTTCCATGTAAACCTCAATTCAGAATTACTATTTCCATGTAAACTCGAAGGAAAATAGTTTAATTCTGAATGATTTACCGGTAATTCTGAATAATTAATTCTGAATGAAAAAACATCATGTAACTCTGGCCGTTGGGGAACCTGAGACTGAGGGTAGGGAGGGTTTTCAAATGATCAGCTCTGGTTTTTGATGTGGATACGCCTCATTTAACACTTGTTTTGTTGACTAAAGGTAGCAGGGACCATTCCCGTGAGCAAGTTTCAAACCGATTGTGAACAGCGAAAGTGTCATCCTTTCCCTTATCTTAGGAAAAGACAGTGGCGACCCAGAGCTGCACCGTCAGCACAAACAGCAGCATAACCAGACAAGCACATCTAATCTGTGAACTCTGCCCACATTAGTTTCCTCAGCCGTAGTCCTTGATAGCCATGGATGTTATCAGCTGATTCAGTTCCACAGGTGCCATGGAGAGAAGGGAGTGGTAGTGGGGACATCATAACATCCAGGACAGATTGGAGCTAGCCAGTGTCCAAGGCCAGGATCGGCTCCCTAGAGTCCCGGCTCGGGCCGACTCCAGTCATTCTCTATCGGCCTTAAAGTCTCCAGTTTATCTCAATGGACATCTTTGTGGTTAATTTCTGCCAAACTGAGCTTGCAACTTCTCCAAGTTCTTTTCCATCCTGCCAATGAGTTCCCAAAATCGCAGCTAGACTGTGATTATGTTCAAGGATCGCATCCAGTTAGCAATTTTGTACACACAGACTGCGTTTCCATGCATCGATAACCCTTTAAAACCTGAATTTTAGCAATAACCTGAATTTGCACGGCCATGTAAACACCAATAACCCCTTTGAATAACCTGAATATTGGGTCATGTAAACACCAAACGGAATATCCCCATCAAACGGAACAGGAATTTGTTTTCTGCACATGCTCTGTTCACAAGGAATCCTGGTCTTTTGAGTCCAGGAAGTTCTTCTAAACACGGAGAAACCAAGACCAGGAGGAGACTAATCACTTCATAAATGGAATGAAGGATATGAACATTTCTGCATTTGTAGACGGTAGAAAGTACCGGGATAGAAGATTTACAAGAAGGTGAGAGAAAAGTTGCGTGAAGCAGCATTTGTTTTGGATTTGGATACAGGAAGAAGAAGCAGAAATGACGGGAATGATGTTCTCCGTGCGTCGCTGGTTTGATCCAGATATCCTGAATGATTAATTACCATGTAAACTGAATATTCCCAATGTTTCAGTCACCGGAATATTAGCAATAACCTGAATTTTGACTGCATGTAAACGTAGTCACACTGTCCGGATCTGAGTGTTGATGGCATGACGTCATCCCCCACAATAGCCGGAATAGCTGCCCACGTTTTCCCAATTTGCAGATATGCCAGATAACTGGCAGCCCCAGAAAGCAGAAACCCTGTCATCATTAATCCAGTTATGTAGAGGGCTCCACTCTGCGCTGTCTTGTCATCAACAAAATCTGCTGAATTGCGATGAGACCAGCAGGCGGATCCACAGTTTGAAACATTTGTGAGGATGTTCAAACAGGTTCCAAAAAGATTGACTGAGGCCACGTTTCCACAGAGACGGGTATTTACAAAAACGGATATTTCCCCCTCTACGTTTTGAAAAAATACCATCCTTTACACAATAAATATCTGTTAAGGTGCTATGAGCAGCCAAACCTACAGGGGGCAGTGTAACGAGAAGATAAAGTCATGCTAGCCAATCAGAATCCTGGAAAAAAACATCAACAAATGACACGAGTAACTTCCAGTTACTTCCAAGATGAACCAGAGTCTTTGGTTTGGAGTGACAGAGAAGTGGAGTTACTTTTAAGTGATTTTAGAATATAAAACAGGTAAAATACAAGAAAATATTGACGGTTACAAACTAATTGTAACCACAGGTGTCACTCATGACGCTGGTGACGTTTCTGTCTCATAATGTAAAAAAAAAAAAAAAAAATAAATATATATACACACACACACACACACACACACACACACACACACACACACACACACACACACACACACACACACACACACAACTTTTTTGTATTCTTTTTTTAACAAGCATGTTTGAAATAAAATGAAAATCTTGTCTTATCAAGGATGGGTGATTCCAATTCACTCCACTGCATCCAAGCATTTCTGTTCACCAGCATCAATTAGCAGAGAAAATGGAACTGTGACACTGCCAAGACTTAGTCTCACTAAGATAAAGCATATCTGTCCACTTCCAACTGTTTCTATTGTGCCCATATCCTCATCTGCCATCCCTCATTCACTGCAATGTGCTCTATTTGAAATGAAGTGCTTTTGAGCATTTATTTTTGCTTTTGAATGTAATAACCTGGAAGAAATAAGAGAACTATCTGCAAGACCCCAAAACATCCCTGTCATGTTTTTGTTTTGTATTTCAGGCTGATGAACAAAAAGGTGCAGAGGAAGATGTGAGTATCCCCCGTCAGACCTCAGTGCTCTGGCTTTAAGGCCAGTCCCCTGCTTTAGTCTGCCATTTCTTGTCCTGTTTCACACCATTGCAGCAACGTCTATGCTAATCTCTGCACACATGGCCGTGCAATCTGTTCTACAGGTTCTTTTTAAGATCAAGATCAGCCCCATTGTCTGCACTCTGTTATGTTTTTATGGACATCAGATACTGAAGGATTATTCTCTTATTCTCTTCCCTTTAAGGACTTTGCCAAGGACCAATATGGCGTGTCAGCTCTGGTCCAATCCCAACAGAAACTGGGTTAGTACGGCAGCTCCTATCACTCACCAGCCCACCTCAACACCTGGACTCAACTGGAAAAAACATTTGAAAATTGAAGCTGCAAGCAGCGATGAACGGCCCTCCACCCTTGTGCACGTTCAGGCTGCAGTGGAAGCTTGCATGACTTGATGTAGATTCTTCAGGCCTGGACATTTAGTGGATGACACCACCCACGACTCTCGATATCACACCATTCAAAAGTTATGGCAGAAAGTAGGAACTATCAGATATCGACCAATCAGAAGAAGGGGGGGGGGGCACACTTTTTGGTGTCTATCGTCGCCACGGTAACGCTTTTGACTGAGAAAAGTCATGCGCGTTGTCGCAGGATGGAGACGAACATTTTGATGTATAACACACCTGGGTGCACGTTACGGTTCGGGCCGTATTAATTCTCGAAGGAATGGCATAAATTGTGCCAAAATTACACGATTAATTCAAAATATTCAAAATGGCCGACTTCCTGTTCGGTTTCGGCCATGTCGCCAAGAGACTTTTCTTTAAGTTGCGACATGATACAGGTGTGTACCGATTTTCGTGCATGTACGTCAAACCGTATTGTGGGGCTTGAGACACAAAGTTTTCAAGGGGGCGCTGTTGAGCCGTTAGGCCACGCCCATTAATGCAAACCATTAAATATCAAATTTTTCGCCAGACCTGGCTTGTGTTCAAGATTTGGTGACTTTTGGGGCACGTTTAGGGGGAAAAAAGGCCCTCCTTTCGTCGGAAAAATAAAAACGAGAAAAATAAAAAATTCCTACAGATACAATAGCACTGTAAGTGCTCGGGCCCTAATGAATCATTGATTTGAAGACAAGGAATATAACTTTGCCCTCGTGCTATGATAAAAGGTGTTTTGAGAGCATACTAACCTTTTTCACTGTTTTTGTAGGAGCACGGACACATCTATACAGCCCTTTCATATGGCGCTTTTCCACTAGCACCTACTCAGCCACTCACCTCAGTTTAACGCTTCTCCACCAGGGCCGAGGCGGGGGGAGAAGCGTTAAGGCGAGTCGCGCTGAGTAGGTACTAGTGGAAAAGCGCCAATAGACTATTGATTAAGTCCACAACTTGAGCAGAAGATGGAGCAGTCCATGACTACGTTTACATGCAGTCAAAATTCCGGTTATTGCTAATATTCCGGTTACTGAAACATTGCGGATATTCCGTTCACATGGTAATTAATCATTTGGGATATCTGGATCAAACCAGTGACGCACGGAGAACGTGATGACACAAATACCGTCATTTCTGCTTCTTCTTCCTGTATCTAAATTCAAAACAAATGCTGCTTCGCGCAACTTTTCTCTCACCTTATCCCGGTACTTTCTACCGTCTACAAATGCAGAAATGTTCATATCCTTCATATTTGGTTTTAAAAGGAGTAACCTAGGGCTCATTGGGGTTTTTAAAAAACCCAATATGTGCAAATTGTGGTTATTGCCAATATTGGGGTTTTAAAGGGTTATTGATGCATGGAAACACAGTCACTGTTAGCCGTCTGTACTGCTGCTTTTCCTGGTTCCTTGGCAGCAGACGGAGCGGGGCGTCCTCACCTGCACGCCAGGTAGAGCCGTGGGGGGGCTGGATCTTTCACGTGGGGGGGCTGGATCTTTCACGTGGGGGGGTTGGATCTTTCACGTGGGGGGGTTGGATCTTTCATGGATCTTTCATGTGAGCTGACGGAGAGTTCTCAGCCGGCGGGGCGTCTGTGTTTTCCCTGCTGCAGCCAGCGTGTCTGCCTCCCTACTTACTGATAAGTAGAGAGCATGACTCAGTGATACAGGTGGAACTAGATTCAGTTTCTCATAAAGCCCTGAGAGAATAGTTTTCGACAGCTTTCAGCAGGCCTCCTAGGGTTTCTTATTTATTAAGCACGTATGTAATTTGAGAGTTTTATTGTAAGTGCTATTGCTCATGCACATGCGTGCTGATTGCATTTCTGCCTTTGGGCGGATTGAGGAAAGACAAAGATGGATGTGAGAGCCTTTTGTTTGCCAGTGAGAGAATGTGAGGAGAAATGTTGATAGTAATAAAATGTTGTGTGTGTGTGTGTGTGTGTGTGTGTGTGTGTGTGTGTGTGTGTGTGTGTGTGTGTGTGTGTGTGTGTGTGTGTGTGTGTGTGTGTGTGTGTGTGTGTGTGTGTGTGTGTGTGTGTGTGTGTGTGTGTGTGTGTGTGTGTGTGTGTGTGAGCCAGACAGGGTGCTGGTGCGGGTCCAGGACCTGACTCCACAGAGAGCTGAGCAGCTGATCTGGCTACGAGCCCGAGTGTCCACCAGCCGAGCCAAAGGTGAGATCACACCCAGTCTCATTCCCCCAGTCTCATTCCTAAATTCATCTGGCTGAATCATCACTAAAGGCCTGACACCGTGTCCTAACTGCATCGATGCGAGCGAGCATCAGCGTCAAAAACAATTCCATTGCTTTATTTTCTATTGGACTGTCCTAACTGGTTGCGAGCGGCGCAGCGCGACGTGGCGCGCCGTTTTGAGCTGGACTTTTGTCGGACGCCCTGCTTCTATTTTCTTCCTGTCACTCGCGTTGAAAGCCGCTGTAGGAAACAGTCATTTCAATACAAGAACCTCAATAAAGTGGCAGCTGCTGGAGGGAGATCGCCAGGGAGCTGGAAGGTTCTGATAAGACAATAAGATATAATAATAAGAATCTTATTAGGGCTTAATTAGTGCCGGATCCTGCCGGAACAAGATCCGGTACCTATTTGATTGGATCCAGCACCTCCTTTTATCCATATTCTCTCTGTGTTTTATTTCTCATTGAAGTTACTCATAGATCGCCTGTTTGTCTATTTTGGATGCATTTAATCAGAAAAAAGAGAAGAGGGCCCTTTTCTCTGCGCTCTCCATCTTTTCGTTTCTTTCTACCACTTTACTGAGGTTTTTGTAGTGAAATGAGGAGGAATCATAGAGGTAACTTCTCATTTCAACTAACTGGATCAGCCGTTCCTCATCATGACTGTTTCCTACAGCGCTTTCAACCGCCTTTCAACGTGAGCGACAGGAAGAAAATAGAACATTTAAATATCACAATATAAAGCTTGTTTTCTGTTTAGAAAGTACAAACGTAGAAAGATTACAAGTAGTCACGCATCTTTTACTTGTCTCTTTACTCTTTTCGGAGTTATTTTAGGAGTTTCTTTCAGGAGTGCACGGGCGGCTGATTTATGGTTCCGCGTAAAATCGGCCGCGTAACCTACGGCGTAGGTTACGCGGCGACGCGCACAGTTCGGTGCGTGTCTCCACGTACCCTACGCCGTAGGGTCTGCGTTGGTGTAACGCGGAACCATAAATCAGTCTTTTAAAAAGCGAGTTTCAGCTGTCAATCAAAAGAACGTGGGGGCCGATAACGCGTTCAGTGTGGACAGAGAGCGTCCGATTCCACGCAGTGCGACGCGATAGTCGGACGCTCGCATGCAGTTAGGACAAGGTGTGAGTGGAAAACACTTTCCCTCTGCCTTTTCTTCCAAGCAGCCACCATTGATTGCAGATCCCACACATTTTGTTAATCTGTTTACTCTACACATTGGTCACGGTTACATGATGTTTTTTTAATTCTGAATGAATTAATCCGAATTAAATAATTCCGACTTAAACTATTTTCCTTCGAGTTTACATGGAAATAGTAATTCTGAATTGAGGTTTACATGGAAAACACATTTGATGGTCTTTCTCCAATTCCTCTCCAGGTCTGGGGGTTGGGAAGGTTCTGATTGGATAGGGGGGAGGAATTAAACTTCCCATGTAAATGCACTCATTGATTGCAGTATCCCACAACTTTTAATTCGTTTACTCCACACAATTTGTACTTTTTTTTTTTTTTCCATTGTTAGAAGATGTTAGAACATGTTTTTTTTTAAATGTTATTTTCCATCAGACAGGTTTTTCATGATGACGAGATTAGAAATCCCGTCATTGCGTAGCTTTTGTTAGTTTGAGCTATAAAGGTTAATGTACTTGAACCCGCTGAGCTTTGCCTGGTTATAACCCTAAACAAACACCTGTTCTTTCTTCTACTCTGGTAAAACTCAGTGATGTCCAACCTTTTGCTTTTTCCTCTTGAGATAACTTCCAGAGTCACAAGTCACTTCCTCTTCTCTTGTATTTGTTATTTATTCTCCCAACAACATCCTGATATTGGTGTGGGGGGGTTGTGTCCACCCGCCTCCCTTCTCCACACCGCAGACATCAACACGCATCTCAAGTCACAACCGCTCCTGTTTTAACTGATCCAAATAGTTTTTCTTTCTAGTCAGACGGCTCTGGTTTTATTGTGACAAGCCTGTTTAGCCTCTCCATTGTTGCTGCTCCGCTTGCAGGGAAGCAGTGCTTTCTGGTCCTGCGTCAGCAGCAGTTCAACGTGCAGGCGCTGGTCGCCGTGGGAGAGCGTGCCAGCAAGCAGATGGTCAAGTTCTCTGCAAAGTGAGTATCACCACTGCTCTTCCTGTCCGCCGCAGTAACAACAATGGTGGGAAAATCCTGGCCCGTAATCGTCTGCCCATCCATTTTCACACATTCTGGGTGAGGGTGAGGGGGAGGGGGGGGCAAATCAATCATTTTTCAGCTGGCAGTAAAAGCAGCTTTTAAAAGGGTGGAATACACCAGGGTTTTAATGGGGGACTTCCTGTTGAAACCTGAGACCCAACAGCCTGGATCCATGAGGATACATGATGCACTTCATGTAGTTTACTGAATTATGCAAGGCATCCATTTCAAAACAAGCATTTGTTTTGTAGTATAGACAGTGCTTAGTAAATTGAACCTGTAAGACTTTAATTATCACTTGTTACTTAAATGGCTTCTGAGGATAAGACTCCAAAAGGCAGTTAATGCTGAACTTAAGCAATAAAGAGCTTTCAGAAGTGAAGACTGAAATCTGCTGGTTGTTCATCAGCAAACTTGGGGTCAGAGCTGGTAGAGGAGCCAAAAACTGTACTCAAGTAAAAGTACTGTTACTTCAGAATAATAGGACTCAAGTAGAAGTAAAAAGTAGTCATCCAAATAATTACTTGAGTAAAAGTAAAAAAGTACTTGGTGAAAAAACTACTCAAGTACTGAGTAACTGTTGAGTAACGTCTGATTAATTTTTTTAACACAAACATTCAAACAGACAAAAGTACAAAATAATCATCTTCAGGCAAATAAATTAAAATGAATAAAAAAAAATAAAAAATAGCTTACTTTAAATTAAAATAATCTTAAAGTAAATTCAAGCCTTTGTACTTTTCTTTTTTAACCATCAGAACTAGAACAAACATGAACTCATAGAAACTCTGTGTGTGTTTGAGTCTGTGTAAATGTGACAAAACATGCAAAAACAAACATTTTTCCCAAAGAATCACCCAGTGATGTCATGAGATTGACGCGTACGCGGATAAAAGGGATAAAAGAAAAGTAACAGCTCAATGTAGCCTAATGTAGCGGAGTAAGAGGAACAGTTTCTTCTTCACAAATCTACTCAAGTAAAAGTACAAAGTATAGTGATTCAAAACTACTCCTAAAAGTACAACATTTCCCAAAACTTACTCAAGTATGTAATGGAGTAAATGTAACTTGTTACTACCCAGCTCTGGTTGGGGTCACAGATGTTTTAGCATTTTGTTGAACCTTTTTTTCCAAAGAAACATTGTAAGAGTTGACGGACATTGATTTGAGTGAACATGTTTATCCTGGGAGTACAAATGAAAGTATGTTTGGCTGTGTAGGAACATGTCAGGCTCCAGAATGGTTCTGGTGACCCAGTCACAGATTCTACACGCTCCAAACTCCAAACTGGGCCCGGCTACCGCTACCCAGTTTGAAATATTTGTTTCAAAATAGTCTGTTATACACAGTACTGGAGTTGTAAAAAACAATCAGGGGGGTGGTGGATTTTATCATATGGGGACAGATAATTTGTGCTGATTACAAATAATATAATATATTACAAATAATAGCAGTGACCAAAACACCTGCAGAAATACTGCAGGAATGACATAGCAGCAGTTAAATGCAGCCTTCTGTAAGCTTTAAATATCCACTGGGCTTACATCAAATACATCAAAACACAACAATAAAAAACACTTTTCTGAACTTATCAATATGACTCTGTCCTTCACAGGATAAGTAACATGGATCACTGCAAAAACTCAAAATCTTAACAAGAATATTTGTCTTATTTCTAGTTAAAATGTCTCATTTTAGTAAAAAAAATCTCATTACACTTAAAACAAGACTCATCACTGGAAAAAAACCAACAATTTTCACCTGTTTCAAGTAGATTTTCACTTGAAATAAGTAGAAAAATCTGCCAGTGGAACAAGATTTTTTTGCTTATAATGAGAAGATAAATCTTGTCCCACTGGCAGATTTTCCTAGTTATTTCAAGTGAAAATTGAAACACCTGAAACAGGTGAAAATTGTCAAATAAGTTATTTTTCTGGTGTTATTTTCTGGTGATGACTCTAAATGTTGAAATAGCAGTAAAACCACATTCATTGATGAAATGACATAAGGGATGGAAAGGAGGGATGGCAGTTTTACAGGGGGGATGATTTGGACCGTTTTTATTTCAGGGGGGGATGATTTGGACCGTTTTTATTTCAGGGGGGGATGATTTGGACCGTTTTTATTTCAGGGGGGGATGCCATCCCCCTCATCCCCCTCATCCCCCTCATCCCCCTCATCCCCCTCATCCCCAGTACTGCTTATACATTGCTTTGCAAACAGTGTACAGGTTTGTAAATAAACTATGAAACCTGTAGCAAATGTATTTGTTGCTCACATTTGCCTTCTTAAAATCTACGGCTTGGTCTAAAAACGTGTGGCTGCTGACAATGTTTTATTCATGTGTTTAAATTAAATTTTTAATTAAATTGCATTTGTGTAATACATATGAACTAAAAGTACCAATTATTAACATTCTTTAGCCAGGGCACTGGGGACCAGGTTAATGAGAAAAAGTATGTTTTACATGTTTGTACATGATGGAATCAGAGACTGAATCAAAGACAGACTGAAGGGACTTGTACCTTTAGTCCCAATTGCAAAATTATATTTACATATCCATTTTGGATGATAAATTAATAAAGAAAAGAGTGATAGAAGTTTAGCAGAGAGAAATCCTGACTGAAATAGCTTTTTGGGATGTAAGGTTTAATATCTGGACGTTAGAGCAGTCAGATATGAGTTGATGATCCACAAACATCGTTTGCAGGTAATGCAGCTCTCTCTCAACACACTACAAAACAATGAAACTTGGAGCCGACACATAAGTGTTCAAGGTTTATAGAGGATCCATGAATTATTAACAACATTGAAATCCCATCTCCTTTACTGTCCCCACTCTGTCTGCGCTCTGTTTCTGCTCATATTGTCTGAAGAATATAGAGGTTTATATGTAAGTAGGGCTGGGGATCCATTCAAATGTCAAGAATCCATTCAGAATCCATTATCAAGATTTGATACGATCCGATATTGATTTGGGTTAGTGTTATTGAAACTGTTGACTAGTATATTAATACTAGTATTGAGATTCAACAGCAAGTATTGCAGCTAATGATGCTGTAAGGACCAATCAGCTCCCAGAATGCTGATAGAACTGAAACAGAAACATCGTGGGGCAGAATTACCAAACTGATCCAGGGAGGAAACAGAGACGGATTAAATCAGTTTTAATTTTTCACACATTCCGTTTACATTTTTTTTCGGTCTATTCCGGTTTTTCATTTTTGAGAATTTGGTTTTTGGCATTTTATGCAAATGTAACCAGACAGTATATAAAGTAATGAAATATAGACAATTTATGCAATTATAACTGAAAACATTAATGTTTTCACACTTTTAAACATATTTAAAGGCAAAACAATGGCACCAGTTATTCTTTTGTCCAACAAAATATTCCTTTTTTGGGCATAAACAAAAAAAGTACCAAAAGTTGTAATGTAATGATGAAAAAAATAATCGATCTTTATTCAATTCAATTCAATTCAATTTTATTTATATAGCGTCTAATACAACAGAGTTGTCTCTAGACGCTTTCCAGAGACCCATACCCAGAACATGACCCCCGAGCAGTTATTACATAAACAATGGCAGGTAAAAACTCCCCTAGTGGGAGTTAGACATACAAATCGATTTTTAGGAATTAATATGAGAATTTATGAGAAAGAATTTAGAATCGGAAAATGGTTTGGTTTTTTTTCAACTCAGGCCTCGATGTAAAAAGTCTCAGTGAAACAGATTCTACTGCATTTCAAACATTCAAGCTCATTAGTTTATTCCGCCGGTGGGATAATGAACGAGGATCTGCCCTGAGACACAAACCACAGGAGAAACCAAAGACAAAGTCAGTATTATTCACATCATCATTTCATGATATGAAAGATGAAGTGACTAAAAGATACTTATGAAGAATAATGAACTAAAACTTCACTAAACCCACATGAGACACCTGGAGAAATCAGGTACCTTATTCTACTCATTGCTGTTAAATTTGAGTCGGCTAAATCCTGAATCATAGATTTTCAAACAACTACTACTTTAGACATTTTGATTGGTCTTTGTTAAGTATTCAATATGCACTAATTGAAACATGCTAAAAATCACCATTATAAAACACAACATAAAAAATAAATAAATGAATAAAATGTTATGATATAGTTAAATATGTTAATGTATTTATTGCTTATTTGTTTATTGTTGGCTTTATCTCGAACAACAACAAATCACCATCAAATTAAAAGAGGAGAGGGAACAGCAGGAAGCAGAATGCTGATTTAGTCCCGTCCCCTTCCTCACTATATCACATCATATATGCCATAGAAAATATAATAATTAAAATAAGAGAAGGAAAAAACAAAATGACAAAAAAATAAATACAACACAAACGATTAACAAACAAAGCTCAAGGCATAATGAAACTAGCCTCCTACGATATCCTAAAGTAAAAATGTCATTTCCAGTCACTTCTTTGCTGATCCAGGACCAGCCATGAATGCAGGAGTTACATTTGGATCATATATGACACATAAGGAACAGAATAATAATAAAAGAAATGCATACAGAAGGTAAACTGAGTTCTTTAAAGGTCCTTATTTTTACATTTATGAAGAATAGTTTTCTTGTATGTGTCTTTAAATGTCCAGTGTTGCTAGTCAGCTGAGGTTTTGTATACTGTATTTTCACATTTCTTATGGAACAGGAGCTAAGACAGTCAAGAAGGGTGTACCTCTGTTTGGCATTAAGCTTGTGTAACTTCATCTTCAGTTTCTCAATCTAGTTCTGCAATGTTGTGGTGTGACAGTTAGACCGTGTTGTAAAATCAGTAAGTAGTGGCAGTTGCCGAGACAACAGTCTCTTACATCACAACTAAACACAAACAGTTATGTCATTGTGTAGTGTAAGTGTTTCCCCACCCTGGTTTAGATGTTTCCGTGACACTAGTACCCGTGTCATCAGCAGAGCCGTGCAGGCCTTGGTGACGAGCTGATGAGGAGCGGTAATTAGAATCAGGTGTGTTGGTGCAGGGAAACATCAAAGATCACGCATTACCGTTTCTGCCAATGCTATGAAATGGTTTACACTTCCTGTCTCGCCCCTCTCCCCACATCGTTGTGGAACATACAACACTAGATACATGCTGCTCCAGGACCAGGTTTGGGAAACACTGGTCTAGGGGCTTATCAAGGGTTTCTGAATAAAGCTGTAATTATAATGTTGTATACTTTTGTACATTTCTCAGCCAGTAGCAGTTCCTGCCTCTACCTGCCTTAGCTCTTATAGAGGGAATGTATTGACGTCTCTTCCCCCCTGGACCACACCCCGTTACTGCACTGAGTGGCAAAACCTCAGCAAAAACAGCTGCAACTAGTGGAGAAGACGGAATAACAGCTGATTATCAGCTTAAATTAGCGTCAGTTGGACTTGACAGTGACCCGTACAGTTACCAAGAACCAGTGGTCCATGGACATTAATATTTGGCACAGTTACCCCAAGAACCAGTGGTCCATGAACATTAATATTTTGTACAGTTACCAAGAACCAGTGGTCCATGGACATTAATATTTGGTACAGTTACCCCAAGAACCAGTGGTCCATGGACATTAATATTTGGTACAGTTACCAAGAACCAGTGGTCCATGGACATTAATATTTGGTACAGTTACCAAGAACCAGTGGTCCATGGACATTAATATTTGGTACAGTTACCCCAAGAACCAGTGGTCCATGGACATTAATATTTGGTACAGTTACCAAGAACCAGTGGTCCATGGACATTAATATTTGGTACAGTTACCAAGAACCAGTGGTCCATGGACATTAATATTTGGTACAGTTACCAAGAACCAGTGGTCCATGGACATTAATATTTGGTACAGTTACCAAGAACCAGTGGTCCATGGACATTAATGTTTGGTACAGTTACCAAGAACCAGTGGTCCATGGACATTAATGTTTGGTACAGTTACCAAGAACCAGTGGTCCATGGACATTAATATTTGGTACAGTTACCCCAAGAACCAGTGGTCCATGGACATTAATATTTGGTACAGTTACCAAGAACCAGTGGTCCATGGACATTAATATTTGGTACAGTTACCAAGAACCAGTGGTCCATGGACATTAATGTTTGGTACAGTTACCAAGAACCAGTGGTCCATGGACATTAATATTTGATACAGTTACCAAGAACCAGTGGTCCATGGACATTCATATTTGGTACAGTTACCAAGAACCAGTGGTCCATGGACATTAATGTTTGGTACAGTTACCAAGAACCAGTGGTCCATGGACATTAATATTTGGTACAGTTACCCCAAGAACCAGTGGTCCATGGACATTCATATTTGGTACAGTTACCAAGAACCAGTGGTCCATGGACATTAATATTTGGTACAGTTACCAAGAGCCAGTGGTCCATGGACATTAATATTTGGTACAGTTACCCCAAGAACCAGTGGTCCATGGACATTAATATTTGGTACAGTTACCAAGAGCCAGTGGTCCATGGACATTAATATTTGGTACAGTTACCAAGAACCAGTGGTCCATGGACATTAATATTTGGTACAGTTACCAAGAACCAGTGGTCCATGGACATTAATATTTGGTACAGTTACCCCAAGAACCAGTGGTCCATGGACATTAATATTTGGTACAGTTACCAAGAACCAGTGGTCCATGGACATTAATATTTGGTACAGTTACCAAGAACCAGTGGTCCATGGACATTAATGTTTGGTACAGTTACCAAGAACCAGTGGTCCATGGACATTAATATTTGATACAGTTACCAAGAACCAGTGGTCCATGGACATTCATATTTGGTACAGTTACCAAGAACCAGTGGTCCATGGACATTAATGTTTGGTACAGTTACCAAGAACCAGTGGTCCATGGACATTAATATTTGGTACAGTTACCCCAAGAACCAGTGGTCCATGGACATTCATATTTGGTACAGTTACCAAGAACCAGTGGTCCATGGACATTAATATTTGGTACAGTTACCAAGAGCCAGTGGTCCATGGACATTAATATTTGGTACAGTTACCCCAAGAACCAGTGGTCCATGGACATTAATATTTGGTACAGTTACCAAGAGCCAGTGGTCCATGGACATTAATATTTGGTACAGTTACCAAGAACCAGTGGTCCATGGACATTAATATTTGGTACAGTTACCAAGAACCAGTGGTCCATGGACATTAATGTTTGGTACAGTTACCAAGAACCAGTGGTCCATGGACATTAATATTTGGTACAGTTACCAAGAACCAGTGGTCCATGGACATTAATATTTGGTACAGTTACCAAGAACCAGTGGTCCATGGACATTAATGTTTGGTACAGTTACCAAGAACCAGTGGTCCATGGACATTAATATTTGATACAGTTACCAAGAACCAGTGGTCCATGGACATTCATATTTGGTACAGTTACCAAGAACCAGTGGTCCATGGACATTAATGTTTGGTACAGTTACCAAGAACCAGTGGTCCATGGACATTAATATTTGGTACAGTTACCCCAAGAACCAGTGGTCCATGGACATTCATATTTGGTACAGTTACCAAGAACCAGTGGTCCATGGACATTAATATTTGGTACAGTTACCAAGAGCCAGTGGTCCATGGACATTAATATTTGGTACAGTTACCAAGAACCAGTGGTCCATGGACATTAATATTTGGTACAGTTACCAAGAGCCAGTGGTCCATGGACATTAATATTTGGTACAGTTACCAAGAACCAGTGGTCCATGGACATTAATATTTGGTACAGTTACCAAGAACCAGTGGTCCATGGACATTAATATTTGGTACAGTTACCAAGAACCAGTGGTCCATGGACATTAATGTTTGGTACAGTTACCAAGAACCAGTGGTCCATGGACATTAATATTTGGTACAGTTACCCCAAGAACCAGTGGTCCATGGACATTAATATTTGGTACAGTTACCAAGAACCAGTGGTCCATGGACATTAATATTTGGTACAGTTACCAAGAACCAGTGGTCCATGGACATTAATGTTTGGTACAGTTACCAAGAACCAGTGGTCCATGGACATTAATATTTGATACAGTTACCAAGAACCAGTGGTCCATGGACATTCATATTTGGTACAGTTACCAAGAACCAGTGGTCCATGGACATTAATGTTTGGTACAGTTACCAAGAACCAGTGGTCCATGGACATTAATATTTGGTACAGTTACCCCAAGAACCAGTGGTCCATGGACATTCATATTTGGTACAGTTACCAAGAACCAGTGGTCCATGGACATTAATATTTGGTACAGTTACCAAGAGCCAGTGGTCCATGGACATTAATATTTGGTACAGTTACCCCAAGAACCAGTGGTCCATGGACATTAATATTTGATACAGTTACCAAGAACCAGTGGTCCATGGACATTAATATTTGGTACATATCCAGTTTCCTGATATTTATATGTACTTAATTTCTACGCCGGGGAAATACACGAAGCAAAGCTTGAAGATACAAAAGTCTTGACGCTTGGTCCGACTTCAAGGCAGTATTTGTTGTAGAAATTAAAGTTGAGATGCACTTCAAGGCATCACTAGGCCCAAATAACATGACCACAGTCTTATTTTTCATTCCAGTGTAAAAAAGATTGACATCTATACCTTAATTTCATCAATGCATTCTAGAAGTTGTTTCACAGAGGAAGCGTTTTCCTGTTTTTAGAGGAACATGAATTCAGACTTGTCTACCAGAAAGGTGTGTTCACTCCCTACAAATGACTGTGTTTTTCTAATGTCTTGCTCTCACTCTTCCAGCATCACCAAGGAGAGCATCGTGGATGTTCAGGCCACGGTGAAGAAAGTGGAGCAGAAGATCGAGAGCTGTTCCCAGCAGGACGTGGAGCTGCACATTGAGCAGGTTCTGACACCACAGGAGCTGCACTTCCCTCACACTGACTACGTTTACATGCAGTCAACATTGGGGTTATTGCTAATATTCCGGTTACTGAAACATTGGGAATATTCCGTTCACATGGTAATTAATCATTCAGGATATCTGGATCAAACCAGCGACGCACGGAGAACATCATGACGCAATTCCCGTCATTTCTGCTTCTTCCTGTATCCAAATTCAAAACAAATGCTGCTTCGCGCAACTTTTCTCTCTCCTTCTTGTAAATCTTCTATCCCGGTACTTTCTACCGTCTACAAATGCAGAAATGTTCATATCCTTCATTACATTTATGAAGTGATTAGTCTCCTCCTGGTCTTGGTTTCTCCGTGTTTAGAAGAACTTCCTGGACTCAAAAGACCAGGATTCCTTGTGAACAGAACATGTGCAGAAAACAGATTCATGTTCTGTTTGATGGGGATATTCCGTTTGGTGTTTACATGACCCAATATTCAGGTTTTAAAAGGAGTAACCCAGGGCTCATATTCGGGTTTTTAAAAACCCGAATATGAGCAAATTCTGGTTATTCAAAGGGGTTATTGGTGTTTACATGGCCGTGCAAATTCGGGTTATTGCCAATATTCGTGTTTTAAAAGAGTTATTGATGCGTGGAAACGCAGTCATAGAAACACACACTAATGGAGCTTTTCCACTAGTACCTACTCGTCTCGCCTCCACTCGCCCTCGATTGTTTTCAACACCCAGATCAGAAGTAGGAGGTTGGAGAAGCTGCTGTGACGTGTTTGATTGTGTATCTAAACGAAGAAGACAACAACACTAAAGATGTAGAACCTGGAGGAGATGATAGATGTGCTGCTGGGTCTGTGACTTGTGTTTGATATCAAGTTAAAACATGAGAGTGAAAGAAGGTTCAAGCAGCGATGCTTTTTTTTTAATTTAGTTTGTCTCGGCGCTGCTGAAAAGTCAGCTGGAGCCGTGAGCAGCTATGAAGAGACAGAGCTCCTGGTAGATCTGGTTGTTCCTTATGTCCGTCTAGATCCCTTTTTAATTCTCTCCTCAGCACCAGGTTTATGAACATCTGACCCTCAGAGTTGGATCAGAAACAGACTTTTGCTGCCGTTGCTGGTGGAATAAAATGAACCAGAATCCGTCAGAGTCTCTTTCTCTGATTTCCTCCTCCTGACTCAGACGTCTGACTCCAACCCCCCGACCAATCAGTGTCCTGTAGTGTGATGATGTCAGATACAGCCGACTCAGCAGCTTACAACCTCGACAGAATAGTTACAGAAGAAGTATCTACTCCACTCCTCCACCCGTAGTGGAGAAGCACAAAGTTGAGTCGGGCTGAGTAGGTACTAGAGGAAAAGCGCCATAAATTGGATTCTTTTTTTTTTCTTTTTCTTTTGGCTGCCAGTCCATACAGTAGCACACTTGGGCATCCATGATTCATACACCTCTCTAAAAGATACACACAGGAGACATGGAAGTGGATCAAAACTCTAATATTGAAATCTTCTGTTCAGCATTTCATTGGAGATGGAACATAATTATCAGCAGCTGATTGAATATATTCGTGCATAACATTTATATTTGTTGACAGGTTCCAAACAGGTGGGAAATAAATGTCTGACTCTTATTTTGATATAAGGCAATCCAATTTCACCACACATTTCTGTTACTAAACAAACAACCAATGAGAAACAACACGTGAACATGATTATTATTCTGCTGAACAGAAGTTGGAGTCGGTTGTATTTGATACACAGGAAGGTTTAACAGATGAAGTTCTGGTCTCTGCCTTGACTTGATGTGCACGGCCATGTAAACACCAATAACCCCTTTGAATAACCAGAATTTGCTCATATTCAGGTTTTTAAAAACCCGAATATGAGCCCTGGGTTACTCCTTTTAAAACCTGAATATTGGGTCATGTAAACGCCAAACGGAATATCCCCATCAAACGGAACAGGAATCTGTTTTCTGCACATGCTCTGTTCACAAGGAATCCTGGTCTTTTGAGTCCAGGAAGTTCTTATAAACACGGAGAAACAAGACCAGGAGGAGACTAAACACTTCATAAATGTAATGAAGGATATGAACATTTCTGCATTTGTAGACGGTAGAAAGTACCGGGATAGAAGATTTACAAGAAGGTGAGAGAAAAGTTGCGCAAAGCAGCATTTGTTTTGAATTTGGATACAGGAAGAACAAGTGGAAATGAGGGGAATTGTGTCATGATGTTCTCCGTGCGTCGCTGGTTTGATCCAGATATCCTGAATGATTAATTACCATGGAAACGGGGATAACTCGAATTTTGACTGCATGTAAACGTAGTCATTGCTGGTTTGCTGCTACTAACTGTAATGTTTGTTTGTGGTCAGATCTTCGTCATCAGCCAGGCCGAGGCTCGTCTCCCCCTCCAGCTGGAGGACGCTGTCAGGCCTGACGGAGACGGAGACGAGGTGAGAACTTCACTGTTTCTCTTGCTTCTAATTTGATGCATATCGATTAATTCATTGTTTTCAGTGAAACAATGAACTGTAGTTGACAATGAATGTAAAAAATGTTGAGCATTTAAGTTTAAGGACCCATTATGCAAAAAAACAGCTCACCAAAGAAACTGGTCTCTGCTTCAGACCTGGCTATATAAAACACTACAAGGATAGACGTCGCTGTATTCAGTCTGTTGCATAGATGTTTAGGATTTTCAGTTGTTTTTGTTGTTCTTTTTAAAAATGGAATAACAATAAAATAGTTAAAGCTTAACTGTTGTTTGGTCTGAATATCAATGAAAATGGAGATCTGTTTTTGGTAGACTCAAAAATCAAATAACGCAATCTAATGACTTTGATTCTCCTTTCTCGATGTGAATGGTGATATTAGCACTGGTCAATAGGGTCAGCAGACGGGGATGTGGGGTCTTTAAAAATATAATGATTTGATGCAACAATGATGCATTTAATGAGTCATTCCTTTTCCATGCTACACACAGAATGGCTTGGTGAAATGTGGGATTGTTTAAGTTTATCAGTGCAGATCAGTGCCTTAAAGTAAATGAACTTAAGGTGCTCATAATCAGTGCAACTTTGTCTTGCAGAGACAGTTTCATCTAAGCTGTAATGTCAGCATTGCCACTATAAATGCAGCCTTTTTTGTCTTGTTACTGTTGATTCATAATGGACAATGGATGCAGTTAATGAATCCAAACCTACCTGAAATATATCTTGTTAAGGGTTGCAGCTGGCCAGTCTGTCCCATCTGACTTTGGTTTAGCCATATTTAGAATGAAATGATATGTACGTATGTATATCATTTGTAGAATGTATTAAAGTTTAGCCCCTTGAGATGTAACATCTCATTTTCAAGGGGTCCCAAGAAAACATACAAGATTACAATATATCACATTACAGTTTAGACATACAACACATAAAACACACACAGACATCTTGCTCACCCTCCCACACACAACCCTACACACATGAGTCTAGTAAAAGTAGACTAATGGAATAACCGAAACAATGAGATACATGTAACATAACAGAGAGAAAACATTTGAAAATGAATAAATAGATAGAAAAAAGGACAAAAAATACATAAATAAATTAAAAACACATGCAATTTGTTTAAGATGAGAGTATGCCAACTTAAAACAATTAAAAGAGGTAATAGAACGCAAAAAGAGAGGAAGATTATTCCAATCTGATGGAGCTTTAAAATAAAATGATCTTTTACCAACCTCTTAAAATTCTAGGAAGAAAAAAGGAAAATTCCTATGTCTGAGTGAGTATGGAGAGTTATATAGAATCATGAGTTCTTTTAGATATGGAGGACAGTGAAAATAAACACATTTAAAAAGGAAGTGAAGCCGGTGAAACTGACTCTAGATTTGGGTTGAAACCAGTTGAATGAATCAAACATAAAACAATGATGTTCTGAAAGGACAACGTAACACAAATCTACAGAATGAATTAAATAATACAGTCAGAGGTTTAAGATGGGGATCTGGAGTATACAGAGGTGGAGAAAAAGTACAAAAATATTGTACTTAAGTAAAAGTACAAATTTTCTGCTTGAAAATTACTTAAGTAAAAGTAAAAAGTACCCATTAAGAAAATTACTTAAGTAAAAGTATAAAAGTACCTCAACTTAAATATAATAAAGTACCAAAAGTACATGGTGTAAAATGTACTTAAGTACAAAAGTAAAAAGTACAAAGTAAAAAGTACAAAGTACAAAATTCAAAGTACAAAATTATTTTCAAAAGGATTGCAAAGAAATGAAGAATCCAAGAATTTGCTTACAACTCTAAATAATGGTGATATTATTCTGACCCCTTTAGCGTTTGTTTCCATTACCCCATTTTAATTTCTCCCTTTGCTCATCACTGCTGCTGTACCCCAGTGGCCCCGCTGACAGGTCCACCCCCAGCCCGCTGACAGGTCCACCCCCAGCCTGTATATGCAGTGACAACATTAAGAACCCCAGCTGATAAAGGATGAGACTTTTGAACTTTTAAATGCCAAAACCACCTTAGAAGGGGTGGAATCAAAGAATGGTGCGCATGGACACGCGTCGGCTGCCGCTCAAGGCTGATTTATGGTTCCGCGTTACACCAACGTACCCTACGGCGAAGCTCTGCGTCGATTTAACGCGGAACCATAATTCAGGCTTCAGTCCTCCTCGGTACTCGACGCGACGGCGGTTCCTCCGGCCGTCCAGCCCGCCTCTGCGGCGCAACTCTCCCGGGAGCTGCGGCTCCTTCTCGGTATATTCACGCGCCCCCCTTCCTTCTCGTCCGCCTTATGGTTCCGCGTTAAATCGACGCACACCTTACGGCGTAGGCTACGGCGTAAGGTGTGCGTCGCCGCGTACCCTACGCCGTAGCTCTGCGCCGGTGTAACGCGGAACCATAAATCAGCCCCCACTCTGCTGTTCTTTAATTTGTAGCGAGTAACGACGTGTCCAATTTTAAATATAGCGGATTAAAAGTAAGATTTTTTTCCTTGAAAATGTAACGAAGTAAAAGTAAAAGTACAGAAAAATGAAAGTATCAATAAAAGTACAAATTCTCAAAAATCTTAAGTACAATAACGAAGTACTTGTACTTCGTTACTTTACACCACTGAGTATTTTGATAAACAATATCTGCATATTCAACAGTTGGTAGTATGAGTAGAGAAATGTACCTTTTTCTGACAGGAAGTGTGAAACAGTTGATTGAACGGTAAAGCGAAGCTTTTTTAACAGTATAATCAATGGTTAAAGTTCGGGGTCAATCCAAAGTCCAAGATATTTGAATGTGTCAACTTTATCAACAAGAGATCCATCGTAAAAATAATATAACTTGGACTGAACAGATGAGTATGTAGTAGATGTTGCAGCATTAGTGAACATGCTTCTCTGTAACTGAGCTCTGCAGCGGAGCCCCAGGTGTTTCTGTAGACGTTTATCAGAGCAGAGTTCCACCTGCAGCCGCACCTGCGGCCCCTGGAGTCCCGGGACTGACCGGGAGTGTCTGTTACTGCCCCCCTAGCATTCTCTCCATCTTCACAGGGCTGTTCAGAGCAGGATGTGGCTCTGCAGGCTATTTTGTGAAACCCCAGCGGATCCTGTGAGGAAGCCTGACATCCCTGACCCTGGAAGCAGCGATCCGTTCAGCGCTGAAACATTTACTCTTTCCTTTCATTCTTTTTCCTTTTTTCTCCCCGTTCAAGCCGTTGTGCAGAAGTGACTCCTGTGGGTTTTTACAAGTTGATAATAAAGCTCTCAGTACCTTGTTTACATGTAAAAAAAATAGCAGAAAACACATTTTTGTGCATTTGCTGCTTAATGAGTTTAGAGAAACGGTGTCGGCCCTCCCACATCACTGAGCCACAGACGCTCATCCAGAACATCCGGTTCTCATCTCAGTACTGTTGAGTGTTGGGTTTGTTTGTGATCATGCGTTTGTTTTCCCTCAGGAAGGCCGAGCCACCGTGAACCAGGACACCAAGCTGGACAACAGAGTTATTGATCTCAGGGTAAGTGGATCCCAGAGTCGTGTCAGGTCCTGAAGTACAGTAGCCAGACCAGGGGTCGGAGACTCGACATGTTTTAGAGCCTTATTGGACCAAAAACACAAAAAACTAATATGTCTGGAACCGCAAAAAATTCAAAGTCTTGTATCAGCCTTAGAATGAAGGCAACACATGCTGCATGTTTCTATATTAGTTAGAACTGGGGGAAGATTTTTTTTTTCATTTCATTTTCATTATGTCGAAATAGTCGAAATTTCGAGAAAAAAGTCGAAATGTCGAGAAAAAAGTCGAAATGTTGAGAAAAAAAAATCCAAATTTTGAGGAAAAAAGTCGATATGTCGAGATTAAAAAGGAAAGGAAATAAAGAGAAAAAAAAGGTCAAACATTGTTGAAAAAGATCCAGGAGCCACTAGGGCGGCGCTAAAGAGCCGCGGGTTGCCGACCCCTGGGCTAGAAAGAGTGTATGACTCTTATGAAACTGCAGATATTTAGGATAAAAAGACTAAAATAACAACATAAATGTCAGACTTACTACATATTTAATGCAATATTCCAACAAACAGAAATCCAGACAAAAATGTAATATTTATTGGGGATATCTTTAATTAAGATTAAAAAACCTTGACTGCGTAAATCTGGAGACCCCTCTTGACTATGCGAAAGCACATTTTGCGTTTATTACGTCAAGTCTTTGTGAATAAGTATGTACCCGGCTCTGTGCAAACGTGGCCCGAGTGTTGCTGTCATCTTTAGGTAGCCTGGCTAATAGGTTGGGGGGTTTTCTTCGGCATCCTCTCCTCCACTCCGGAGCTTGTCTTGATCTCTGCTCCAAGCGTGTATGGTGCCACATTTTCTCCACTTATTGATGAGATTTTGATTGTGTTCCCTGGTAAGTTCAGGGCCTTTGGATATTCTTTTATATCGCTCTTGCAGTTTCTTTGGCAGCTCTTTGTAAACCACGGCTCTCGGCAGAATGAAATCCCAAACATTGAAGCCGATACGACAGCAACAGCTGACTTGGTTTTAATCAGAATGACTTTAATGGCTTGCAGGTGCCATTTACCAACAGGCCTAATGTAGAATTAGACAAAATAACGAGCTAGAACGGACTGAAAGGGTGTGCAGACTTGTGCAGCTACGGCGTTGTAAGTTTGTATACTTAAAATGTCCCTACTCATATTTTTTCCTGGAAAAAATCCAGAGAAAATTAAGGTTGCATGAATTTTACAAAATCTGACATTTGTGGTGGTGTTTCTGTCTTCATATTTTAAAAACCTTCAATTTTATAAAGTGTTGCATCCACTGTATTTGGACAATGACTCAAGGTTTTAAGATTTTATATTTATAAATAGATGGAATATAGACATTGTGCAGTGCATTGTGGGGAAACACACGAAGCCACAGTCTGAAATCCGGCTTTCAGACACACAGTGCAGTTAGTTCTCTCATCTCTGGGCCAGACCGTCAAAGAGATGCCAGTTTCAGGATGCCACCTGTTAGTGCCCATGCACACGCCCGTGCACACCCCACCTCCTCGCTGCACATGTGCCGCTAACAGGAAGTGCTCTCAAAGTTCTCAATGTTCTTACTTAGACTTGTTGAAATAGATTCTCCCAGCTTTGACACGGGCCACCGCACAACGAATGTACAGAGAAGCAAGTGAATCACTGATGTTGTGGCTCACAGCTTCTGCAAAGGTGTTAGTGAAAGTGGTTTTGATCAGGGAAGTTTTTGTATTTTTCATGACTTAGTTTTGTGCAATATTTAGAGACTTCAGGTAGAGCATTGATGCACAACACCAACGTTGAGATGCTTAAACATGATCACTTTTCCTTTCTCCAGCAGTCAGTCAAGAGGAACCAAGTTCTGTTTTTACAATAAATGAAATAACTGTAGTTAGAGGCCAGTAAACTGTAAAAATCATGTGACCTTTTGAGATGAGTCATGGGATTTTAGGGTGTTTCCTAACGTTTCAGTGTGATCTGTTGCCTAACAGTTGAGTTAGTTCTTGAGCGTTTTGGAGCAGGTTTGTGCTATGATGCATGACAGTTAAGGTGTGTGTGTCTGTAGTGTTTCCTTTTACTGACTCCCCCAAAGCTCACAGATTTCATTCAGCTTTGATGTCACACACCTCTGTACGGATGTAGCAGCAGATGCCGCTCAAAAGGCCATTGTTAACATTTTTGCTCTCATCTTTCTCTCATTTTCATCTCCTTCTCCTCCTTTCCTCCATAAGTTGGGCATAATTCTGTTGGTTCCGTCCGTGCAAATATTTCCAAACTGCTAGACAAACATGCGAAGTGTCTATATTTCCTCCTGTAAAGGCCGCTGCGTTTTCCTCACGTGTGTCACTCCAGGACCGAGTACCGCTCACACTGGAGTGATGACGGTCACATTAAGATGACAATGTGAATAACCACATACATTTAGGTAAAACATCGGATTCTAGCCATAAGACCGGTATAGAGGGAATGTTCATGACGTCGCAGATGCGACTGAGTGTCGGAAAGACTGAGTGTCGGAAAGACTGAGTGTCGGAAAGACTGAGTGTCAGCGTAAACTTTCAGTTTGAGCAACTGGAAAACATCTAAAATGGGAAAGAACTGTTCTGCGATCTTTAGTAAGAAATCGGAGTTATGGTTTTACAGACTGCCGAAAAATAAGCTTAAGAGAGACAAATGGATCGCTGCAATTCACAGAAACAACTGGATTCCAGACACTGAAATGTGGATTTTTGGTTCCCATTTTATATCAGGTAATGTTGGATTTTTGGGTAGCTAACGTTAAACGGTCAAATCATAAAGTTCAGTGTCCTCATCACTTTAATTTCACCAACAAATCCTGCCTTGAAGTCGGACCAAGCGTCAAGACTTTTGTATCTTCAAGCTTTGCTTCGTGAATTTCCCCGACGTAGAAATTAAGTACATATAAATATCAGGAAACTGGATTGGTGGTCAAATATAAATGTCCATGGACCACTGGTTCTTGGTAACTGTACCAAATATTAATGTCCATGGACCACTGGTTCTTGGTAACTGTACCAAATATTAATGTCCATGGACCACTGGTTCTTGGTAACTGTACCAAATATTAATGTCCATGGACCACTGGTTCTTGGTAACTGTACCAAATATTAATGTCCATGGACCACTGGTTCTTGGTAACTGTACCAAATATTAATGTCCATGGACCACTGGTTCTTGGTAACTGTACCAAATATTAATGTCCATGGACCACTGGTTCTTGGTAACTGTACCAAATATTAATGTCCATGGACCACTGGTTCTTGGTAACTGTACCAAATATTAATGTCCATGGACCACTGGTTCTTGGGGTAACTGTACCAAATATTAATGTCCATGGACCACTGGTTCTTGGTAACTGTACCAAATATTAATGTCCATGGACCACTGGTTCTTGGGGTAACTGTACCAAATATTAATGTCCATGGACCACTGGTTCTTGGGGTAACTGTACGGGTCACAGTCAAGTTCAACTGCCTTTTAATTTAAGCTGATAAATAGCTGTTATCCCGTCTTCTCCACTAGTTGCAGCTGTTTTTGCTGATGTTTTACCACTCAGTGCAGTAAGGGGGCTGGTCCACGGGGGAAGTGACGTCAATGCAGACCCTCTATAGTGAAGGAGCTTTACAGAACTGGGAGGTTTAGCCAGTAGGCGTCTGTAACTGCTTGTCCAGCTAACATTGTCCTCTTGCCCTTTTGAGAATTGAATGAATGATTGAACAATCAGGTCATTATTTAACCTCAACTGTCAGTGTAGTTTCCCACTTCTTTGATGATTGTATAATGTATAGTTATTTCTGTGTTTCCCGCCCCAGACGACCACCAGCCAGGCCGTGTTCCGCCTGCAGTCCGGGGTGTGCCAGCTCTTCAGAGACACCCTCACCCAGAAGGGCTTCGTGGAGATCCAGACCCCCAAGATCATCTCAGGTAAAAGCTACTCAGGGAAGACTGAATACACATGCAGAACCGATGCAGACAGAATGTTCTGCTGAGCCGTTTCAGTGGAGGTTCTGTCCCCTCCAGCTGCCTGTGACTCATCATGGGACGGGTTGAAATCTCACTTCCTGTCCGGGTGCTTGTACACAACAAATTCAAATCACGAGATTACATTTCAGTTCATGTTCTCAGACACTTTTCTAAACAGATACTGCTATGTATATTGTGTGAAAGCAAACGGTAACATGTGGAAATGGTGTCAGATGAGAGGATTTTCCACGGGCGGTTTTGCTCTATCAGCTCTCTGATGAGACTCCCTACTTCCACTTCTAGAGAGGCTCTCCTGGAATTAGACCCACAATGTCTTTTTCTGTTGTACGCTATTGTAAATATGAATGAAATAAATATAAATATGAGAAGAGGCCATTCATCAAGTAAAAATGTTCAGCTTAGTCGTAACATATATGGTAGGAAATAGGTAATTGTTTCTCATAATGTGAATAAATGAATGAGGGTACGGGGAGTGGGGGGGTCAAGGGAGATTGTTTCTTTTTACTTTTTAATGTAAAGCACTTTGTGTTGCACTCTACCTGTATGAAGAGTGCTATATAAATAAATAAAGTTTAAGTTTAGATCAGCAGTTTGTGAAATCCTCAGACCAGCCCGTCTGGCACCAACAACAGCAGCGTTCATGGTTAAACTTAAACCACTTTCCTCCTCATCCTGGTCGTCTTCACCACGTCTACACGTCTACATGCATCGAGTTGCTGCCATGTGATTGGCTGATTAAAAATGTGTGTTGACAAGCAGTTGGACAGTACCTAATAAAGTGGCCTGTATGTATGTTTATAATATAGTGTTGTTTGTGTGTGTATATGTATGTACAGTTGTGTTTCCCCCCCTTCCTGATTTCTTATTTTTTTGCATGTTTGTCACACTTAAATGTGTCAGATCATCAAACAAATTTTAATATTAAACAAATATAACACAAGCAAACAAAATGCAGTTTTTAAATTAAGATTATTATTATTATTAAGGGGAAAGAAAAATCCAACCCTACATGGCCCCGTGTGAAAAAGTGATGGGAACATTTGCCGCTATCACTCCCCCTTTTTTTTTTGAAGGAGCCAATGATTGTGACTTCTCTAATTCAAAACTGATTCAAAAGTGGCGCGCTTCTGTTTTGGCGGCACGTCCAAACAACACTGTTACTTTCTGCTAAACCACATGTTCCTGCGTGGCACCACCCAGGGAACCAGCGGTGTGCGGTTAGTACACGCTGTGACCCCCCACCCTTCTGACGTACCACATGTACCAGAATACTCCCTCAACCACACGTGTTATGAAACATCTGTCTGTTATATAACTGAGAGATATTCATTCCTCTTTAAACACATTCATGACCTGTTATCATTTTAGCTTTGGTACATGTCATTTCTGAACTAGAAACATCATTGTTAGAAGGTAGTAAAACTTCAGTGCCAGCCCTAAATATTTTTGTATTTTATTTTTAAAGGAAAAGAACCAGGGATAGTACATATTAATAACATTTTCATGTAAATATGCTAGATTATAGCCAGTGGTTAATTTGCACCTTTAGTCCCTGGTTGATGTAAAAGAAGGTTCCACACACATACATTACATACAGTCCAAGAAATGATGACACACAGCAGTAAAATACACTACCGGTAATAAATACACAATAGAAGAAAACACAATAAAATACACTAAGATATAAGATCAAACATACAATAAAATACACTAAGATGTAACGTGAGTGCAGACTTGGTTCTGTAGCAGCTTGTTCTTCAGTGTTTAATGAAGGAGGTGAGGGTGGGTTTGTCTCGTATGATATTTGCTACTGTGTTCCATGTATGAGATACTCCGTATGAAAACGCTGATAAAATGTGATAAACGGATGATACCCATCAACATATGGTGGGATACGTCAACTTTTAAATCCAATTGTTTGTCAGACTCCTTTCCAGTTGTTGTTGATGGTCATTTAGCAGTATGCTAAGTAGATGTTTAGTAGATGTTGTAAACATCTCCTTTCCTTCTGTCCTGTCCTCTTCCAGCTGCCAGTGAAGGAGGCGCTAACGTGTTCACGGTCTCCTACTTCAAGACCAGTGCGTACCTGGCCCAGTCCCCCCAGCTCTACAAGCAGATGTGCATCTGCGCCGACTTCGACCAGGTGTTCTGTGTGGGCCCAGGTGAGGGTTAACCAGGTGTTCTGTGTGGGTCCAGGTGAGCTTTAACCAGGTGTTCTGTGTGGGTCCAGGTGAGTTTAGACCAGGTGTTCTGTGTGGGTCCAGGTGAGTTTAGACCAGGTGTTCTGTGTGGGCCCAGGTGACTTTAGACCAGGTGTTCTGTGTGGGCCCAGGTGAGTTTAGACCAGGTGTTCTGTGTGGGCCCAGGTGAGTTTAGACCAGGTGTTCTGTGTGGGTCCAGGTGAGTTTAGACCAGGTGTTCTGTGTGGGTCCAGGTGAGTTTAGACCAGGTGTTCTGTGTGGGTCCAGGTGAGTTTAGACCAGGTGTTCTGTGTGGGCCCAGGTGAGTTTAGACCAGGTGTTCTGTGTGGGTCCAGGTGAGTTTAGACCAGGTGTTCTGTGTGGGTCCAGGTGAGTTTAGACCAGGTGTTCTGTGTGGGTCCAGGTGAGTTTAGACCAGGTGTTCTGTGTGGGTCCAGGTGAGTTTAGACCAGGTGTTCTGTGTGGGTCCAGGTGAGTTTAGACCAGGTGTTCTGTGTGGGTCCAGGTGAGTTTAGACCAGGTGTTCTGTGTGGGTCCAGGTGAGTTTAGACCAGGTGTTCTGTGTGGGTCCAGGTGAGTTTAGACCAGGTGTTCTGTGTGGGTCCAGCTGAGGGTTTTACTTATTACACCTGCACATGACGGTTGGAATTGGATCTGAAGATTTTATTTCGAACATGCATGATTAAAAAAAGAGTACAAAAAAGTTTTAAAAAAAAAGTAGGTATGGTAAGTAGGTTAAAGTAGGTATGGGTGTTTTATAAGTAAGCTTATTGAAACTCTTATATCTCTCTTTTTATATACCTGTGTGTGTGTGTGTGTGTGTGTGTGTGTGTGTGTGTGTGTGTGTGTGTGTGTGTGTGTGTGTGTGTGTGTGTGTGTGTGTGTGTGTGTGTGTATATATATATACAAATGCCCGTTAAGTTGTGCTACTATGTATGTAATAATAGAAGTAATTCTAATGTATTACATTATCATTACTTTACTATAATACGGCAATATAATAGAGAGCAATAGACAGCAATGGTATAACAATATACTTGATTAACTATAAAGAGTAGATATTCTATATACACTGGTTCATATTTATTTACCTCCAATTATATACATAAAAATGACTATAAATCTATATATAACGACATATCTACATATAACTATAAATCAGTATATATTAATATTAATAAAGATAGATACACATATTCAATAAGGTTGTATTGCAAAGGTTGTTAACTTGTCTAGACTTGACTGTAAGGCTTGTACTGTTGGAGTTCCTGCAGAGCTCGGTGTTAGCTGAGCAAACACTGCCCCCCTCTGACTAACTCAGCAAACTCTTTCATGGTTTGAGCCTGTAGGACGTTAACCCGGCCAATCTGCAACTGCTACATGTCTCACATTTAGAGTTGTTATAGGATTCTCACCCATGATGAAATAAAAAAGCAATCATGCGCTGACATACTGAGGTTGTATATTTGCTCTGGATCATCAAAAGGCTTTACTTACAATCTAGTACCGGTAACTGATAATAGCCACTAGCAAAAGAACGTAAAGCCATTCATTTGTGCAAACACTTTTTTTTTATTTTATTTTATCTTGTACATGTAAAAAACAACAATTAAGAAAACAAAAGCAAATAATTTCATACTTTAACACTTAATATCTTAATTTACATGTGCAAAAAGCAGTAGGAAGAAGTGTAAACTTATTTAATCCTACTCACATTCACTAATCATTTATTAACACGTATTTATAATAACTAACGATGACTATGATTATACTCTCACACTTACCTATACATACACATAGTTGAATATTTCTATATATTTGTACACACATGCCCATATAAATATTTATATAAATATACTTATTTACACCATACTATCTCTGTATTACCGTAACTCAATCTGCTCTATATCTATGTATATATCTACTTACACACACACACACACACACACACACACACACACACACACACACACACACACATACATACACATATAATTAGCTGCCCATTTCTGAACATATAAACAAATCTTCCCATTCACCCATCATTATGCCATTATTGTTGAGTTGTGTAATATTCATTTCTACCTTGTTGAAGCGTTTGAAGGAGTTAGGTGAAATTGGTTGAAGGTTCAACGCTAAATGTTTATATACGTGCATGCGAAAACTGAAATATAAATGTTTTCCTTTTGTTTAAGACTCAATTATCTTCAGCGTGAGATGTTACCTCATTACCTGAGGTTGAAAAATAACAATGAAGCCCCTTGACAAACTCTTATTTTAGTTTATTGGTCCTTTCAGTTTCCACAACACAAATGACCCAAAGTACAGGTGGAAATCGTCAGTGTTATACAAAAAAATATATATCATTTTTGGCATAAATAAATAAATATAAATAATTTATATAAATATAAATGTTCCCCATAGTTCATATTTCTAACTCTGCTTTGGAAGAGCTTCTGAATGCTGTCAGGAAGGGTTTTATCGTTGATTTTAAACATAAACTGCACTGTTTTAAGGTCCACTAAATCTCTGAATTTAAGCACATTTGAATTTAGGAATACTCTCTTATTCTATATATATAACGTACTTTATTTTGAGAGTGATTTTCAACCGTGAATGTTTCCAGTGTTCCGGGCGGAGGACTCCAACACCCACCGTCACCTGACGGAGTTCGTGGGTCTGGACATCGAGATGGCCTTCAACTACCACTACCATGAAGTGATCAGCTCCATCACCGACACCATGGTGCAGATCTTCAAGGGACTCAGAGACAAGTAATACACACACCGTTCACACAAACAAACTCAACACTATTCAGCTGGCTACATTCTTTTGTTGTTTTAAAAAATTGCTGCTGTGTATCTGCACTCAAATCCTTCTGGAGTTAAGATGACAAATGCAATTTGAGGGAATGCATTGATGTCTCTTCCCCCCTGGACCTTACTGCTCTGAGTGGTAAAAACATCTGCAACTAGTGGAGAAGACGGGATAACAGCTGATTATCAGCTTAAATTAGCGTCAGTTGGACTTGACAGTGACCCGTACAGTTACCCCAAGAACCAGTGGACCATGGACATTAATATTTGGTACAGTTACCAAGAACCAGTGGTCCATGGACATTAATATTTGGTACAGTTACCAAGAACCAGTGGTCCATGGACATTAATATTTGGTACAGTTACCAAGAACCAGTGGTCCATGGACATTAATATTTGGTACAGTTACCAAGAACCAGTGGTCCATGGACATTAATATTTGGTACAGTTACCAAGAACCAGTGGTCCATGGAGATTAATATTTGGTACAGTTACCAAGAACCAGTGGTCCATGGACATTATATTTGGTACAGTTACCAAGAACCAGTGGTCCATGGACATTAATATTTGGTACAGTTACCCCAAGAACCAGTGGTCCATGGACATTAATATTTGGTACAGTTACCCAAAGAACCAGTGGTCCATGGACATTAATATTTGGTACAGTTACCCCAAGAACCAGTGGTCCATGGACATTAATATTTGGTACAGTTACCAAGAACCAGTGGTCCATGGACATTAATATTTGGTACAGTTACCAAGAACCAGTGGTCCATGGACATTAATATTTGGTACAGTTACCAAGAACCAGTGGTCCATGGACATTAATATTTGGTACAGTTACCCCAAGAACCAGTGGACCATGGGCAATAATATTTGGTACAGTTACAAAGAACCAGTGGTCCATGGACATTAATATTTGGTACAGTTACCAAGAACCAGTAGTCCATGGACATTACTATTTGGAACAGTTACCCCAAGAACCAGTGGTCCATGGACATTAATATTTGGTACAGTTACCCCAAGAACCAGTGGTCCATAGACATTAATATTTGGTACAGTTACCAAGAACCAGTGGTCCATGGACATTAATATTTGGTACAGTTACCAAGAACCAGTGGTCCATGGACATTAATATTTGGTACAGTTACCAAGAACTAGTGGTCCATGGACATTCATATTTGGTACAGTTACCAAGAACCAGTGGTCCATGGACATTAATATTTGGTACAGTTACCAAGAACCAGTGGTCCATGGACATTAATATTTGGACACCAATCCAGTTTCCTGATATTTATATGTACTTAATTTCTACGCCGGGGAAATACACGAAGTAAAGCTTGAAGGCTTACAAAAGTCTTGACGCTTGGTCCGACTTCAAGGCAGGATTTTTTGTAGAAATTAAAGTGATGAGGACACCGAACTTTATGATTTGACCGTTTAACGTTAACTACCCAAAAATCCAACATTACCTGATACAAAATGGGAACCACAAATCCACATTTCGGTGTCTGGAATCCAGTTGTTTATAATACTACAATATAATAGACAGCAATGGTATAACATCCATCCATCCATCGTCCGCCGCTTATCCGTTCCCGGGTCGCGGGGGCAGCAGCCTCAGCAGGGATGCCCAGACTTCCTTCACCCCAGACACTTCCTCCAGCTCCTCCGAGGGGAGTCCGAGGCGTTCCCAGGCCAGCCGAGAGACATAGTCTCTCCAGCGTGTCCTGGGTCTTCCCCGGGGTCTCCTTCCGGTGGGACATGCCTGGAACACCTCCCTAGGGAGGCGTCCAGGAGGCATCCGGTACAGATGCCCAAGCCACCTCAGCTGACTCCTCTCAATGTGAAGGAGCAGCGGCTCGACTCCGAGCTCCTCCCGGGTGACCGAACTCCTCACCCATCTCTAAGGGAGCGTCCAGCCACCCTGCGGAGGAAACTCATCTCTAAGGGAGCGTCCAGCCACCCTGCGGAGGAAACTCATCTCTAAGGGAGCGTCCAGCCACCCTGCGGAGGAAACTCATCTCGGCCGCTTGTATCCGCGACCTTGTCCTTTCGGTCACTACCCAAATTTCATGACCATAGGTGAGGGTAGGTGCGTAGATTGACCGGTAAAATTCGACTCAGCTCCTTCTTCACCACGACGGTCCGGTACATCGACCGCATAACTGCGGACGCTGCACCGATCCGTCTGTCTATCTCCCGCTCCATCGTTCCCTCACTCATGAACAAGATCCCGAGATACTTGAACTCCTCCACCTGAGGCAGGACTTCTCCACCCACCCGGAGAAGGCACGCCACCCTTTCCCGGTGGAGAACCATGGCCTCGGTCTTGGAGGTGCTGATTCTCATCCCTGCCGCGTCACACTCGGCCGCAAACCGCCCCAGCACATGCTGAAGGTCCCGGTCCGATGAAGCCAACAGGACAACGTCATCCGCAAAAAGCAGAGACAAAATCCTGTGGTTCCCAAACCGGAACCCCTCCGGCCCCTGGCTGCGCCTAGAAATCCTGTCCATAAAAATTATGAACAGGACCGGTGACAAAGGGCAGCCCTGCCGGAGTCCAACATGCACCGGGAACAAATCTGACTTACTGCCGGCAATGCGAACCAAACTCCTGCTCCGATCATACAGAGACCGGACAGCCCTTAGTAGAGGGCCCCGGACTCCATACTCACTCAGCACCCTCCACAGAACGGCACGAGGGACACGGTCTAATGCCTTCTCCAGATCCACAAAGCACATGTAGACTGGTTGGGCAAATTCCCATGAACCCTCGACCACCCTGCGGAGGGTATAGAGCTGGTCCAGTGTTCCGCAACCGGGACGCTCAACCCCTCTCTTCACCCGAGTGTCCAAGACATGCGGCCGATGGTCAGATGAAACGACAACAAAGTCGATCATTGCCCTCCGGCCTAGGGTGTCCTGGTGCCACGTTCACTGATGGACACCCTTATGTTTGAACATGGTGTTCGTGATGGACAAACTGTGACTAGCACAGAAGTCCAACAACAAAACACTGCTCGGGTTCAGATCGGGGAGGCCGTTCCTCCCAATCACGCCTCTCCAGGTATCACTGTCATTGCCCACGTGAGCGTTGAAGTCCCCCAGTAGAACAATGGAGTCCCCAGTTGAAGCACTATCAAGTACCCCTCCCAGGGACCCCAAGAAGGCCAGGTACTCCGCACTGCCGTTCGGCCCGTAGGCACAAACAACAGTAAGAGACCTTTTCCCGACCCAAAGGCGCTGGGAAGCGACCCTCTCGTTCACCGGGGTGAACTCCAACACATGGCGGCTGAGCTGAGGGGCTATAACCAAGCCCACACCAGCCCGCCGCCTCTCACCCTGGGCAACTCCAGAGTAGTGGAGGGTCCAGCCCCTTTCAAGGAGCTGGGTTCCAGAGCCCAAGCTATGTGTGGAGGTGAGCCCGACTATCTCTAGCCGGTATCTCTCAACCTCACGCACAAGCTCCGGCTCCTTCCCCCCCAGCGAGGTGACATTCCATGTCCCCACTGAGAGGGTTTTAGTCCAGGGGTTGGGGCGTCGAGGCCCCGCCACGACTGCTACCCAGTCCACATAGCGACGGCCTGCCATGGTCCTTCCTGCGGGTGGTGGGCCTACGGGACGGCGGACCCGCGTCGCCGTTTCGGGCTGAGCCCGGCCGGGTCCCACGGGCAAAGACCCGGCCACCAGGCGCTCGCCAGCGAGCCCCAACCCCAGGCCTGGCTCCAGGGCGCGGCCCCGGTAACGCCGATCTGGGCGACGTAACGCTCCTTGATTTAGTTCTTCTCATAGTGGCTTTGTGAACCGCTCTTAGTCTGGCTCTTAGTCTGGCCCGTCACCCAGGACCTGTTTGCCATGGGAGTCCCTACCAGGGGCATAAGTGCCCCCGACAACATAGCTCCTAGGATCACTCGGGCACACAAACCCCTCCACCACAGTAAGGTGGCGGTTCAAGGAGGGGAATGGTATAACAATATACTTGAATAACTATATAAGAGTAGATATTCTATATATACACTGGTTCATATATTCACCCCCAATTATAGACATAAAAATTACTATAAATCTATATATCGACATATCTACATATAACTATAAATCAGTATATATTAACAGAGATATAAATAAATAAATACTGTACGTATAATACAACTCAATATATCCATATACATACCTACATATAACACATCTATATATGTATTTAGAATCTGAAGAAAACTGATTGGACTTGAATACTAAACATGGTCTTTTCTGTGAACAGACTCCTTTTCTTAAGACAAACGGCTCTGAGAGAGGAAATCCAAAAAGCTTAGATACTAGCTGTTGATGTGCTGGTTGTACTCGTGTTGTCGGAACTGGAATGAATACAGGACTGTCTCAGAAAATTAGAATATTGTGATAAAGTTCTTTATTTTCTGTAATGCAATTAAAAAAACAAAAATGTCATACATTCTGGATTCATTACAAATCAACTGAAATATTGCAAGCCTTTTAATATTTTAATATTGCTGATTATGGTTTACAGTTTAAGATTAAGATTCCCACAATATTCAAATAGGATATTTGAGTTTTCTTAAGCTGCTCTTAAGAAAATCACAATATTCAAATTTTCTGAGACAGTCCTGTAGATTAAATGTTTTATAATTGAGACTAGCTTTAAGTTTAGAGCAAGATGTGTATTATTATTCAAAGAAATGTGTATTCATGCTAATCTTGCAGCAATGAAAATAAGAAATTGTGTGTTTGTGTGGAGCTTCCAGACGGAGATCCAGACGGTGAACAAGCAGTTCCCCAGCGAGCCGTTCCGGTTCCTGGAGCCGACCCTGAGGCTGGAGTTCAGCGAGGGCGTGGCCATGCTGCGGGAGGCCGGGGTGGAGATGGGGGACGAGGAGGACCTCAGGTCCGAGAGCAGCACATCACAAACACGCTTTACTTTACTGAAAACACAAGTACCTTTAACACCCGGCTTTCAAACATCACCCCAGTAAAGCTGCTTTCACATAGAGCGCCGTTTGTGCCGGGTGGGCACCGGGTCGCGCGGAGCACGGCGCGCATCGCGCACATATACCGTATTTTCTGGACTATAAGCCGCACCTGCATACAAGCCGCATCCGCTTTATTTAAAAAAAAAAGAAAAAAAGATATTTCAGCCGCAGATATTTCTGTTGTTAGATTAGATATTTACTACATGTACAGAAGGATTCTGAACTGTAAATGATGTTCATGTTTGTACCTAAATAGATCCTTTCCTAACAGTGTCTTTTAACACGGCAGCAACTTTGCTGATTAACACTGGACAGAACCAAGAGAAAATAACCGGTATTTATTTATCTATTTATCTGTTTGAAATCTGCTTCTACTTCTTTCTGCTAAAGAAGAAGTAGTGTATTCTTCTGTGCATTTATTTTGTATTAGTTTTGATTCTAATTCCGGTTAGAGCGCCCCGAGCGGTGGAAGAAAAATCCACAGAATAGCTGCACCTTTGTATAAACCGCAGGGTTGAAAACCTATGAAAAAAGTAGTGGCTTATAGTCCAGAAAATACGGTACTTGTTGATTCAGTTTGAAAAATGTATCTAAAAGCCCTGGCTTTAGTTCTTAAGACAGGATTTGGGGGAATACAGGCTCGTACCACTTTTAAACACATCTGGTGTGTCCAAATTGTGGGATTTTTCTGCACTTTTGTCCCTGTTTATTGAGGTGACGATAGGCCTGCAGTCTCGTATCCCACACAGACTCACAGCCAAGGTCCTTCTTTCCTCCATCTTGATCGTCTCTGATCTACAACCTGCACGTTTTTTTCACCCTCCACCACCTTCTCTCCTATTGGACGCACCGAGATGTCGTCACAGCGCGGCACGGTGAAATTAAAAACTGTTGAACTGGGGCAGGCAGGCGGTGCAACGCTGCGGCAGCACAAACTAATGAATGGGAAAGCCGGCGGCGTCTGCGCTCGGCCCCCTCTATGTGAAGGGGCTTCACTCTGCAATTAAAGTGGTAGAAGATAAATCAATCAATGCACTGACAGGATAATGACTTGGAATGGGTGTATGATGAATTCAGTAATATGCAAATACATTTTTTTGCTTTTGTGTTCTTTAGTACACCAAACGAGAAGCTGCTGGGTCGTCTCGTCAAGGAAAAGGTATGTTCCAGTGTTCTGGAGTATTTATCACACTATGAATGTTGCTTGATGAATACACACTGTGTGAAACGGCATCAGCACTTCAAACCGTTGAGTTAAAGAAATCTTTCAAAGCAGGGGTCTTCAACCTTTCTTATCCCAGGGACCCTTGGATGAGAGAGAAACAGAGCAGGGACCCTCGCCTGGAATTCTGATTTTGTCAAGTTTTAATCTTGGCTTCTAATAACTTTTGAATGTGTTTTATTCTGCTTCTATCACCTTATTAACCAGTTCCTGACTGGGTTATTAGCTACATGTGTTTACGGTTGATGAAACTTTGTCCTCGTCAGACGTGGAAGGAGTAACGTTAGGCCGAGCTGGAACGTTACAATCTCCAGCTTTAGGCTTCCTTATTGTCACTAATTTATCCTTCAGGTCTAACTAGCGTTAAATAGGAAATAGACAAGTCAATTTCACAACTAATTTTCTTTTCTTAAACAGCTAGTTAGCTCGCTTTTCCGCTCTAAAGTTGACATTAGTTACATGACTCATGGGAATCATTTATGTAGAGTTGTAGACTAAATAGTATTGTCAAAAGTAGATTATTATTGCCTGTTAATGGAGTTTTCTCAATCAAATATATATATATACATATATATATATATATATATATATATATTTATTTATTTATTTGATTGAGAAAACTCCATTAACAGGAAATATATATATATATATATTTTAACTCTCACAAATTATTTAGCCTAAATTGCCTTTATTAAGTTGGAGGACCCCCTGCAGTACCTCCGTGGCCCCCTAGGGGTCGCAGACCCCTGTTTTAAAGCATTAAAAGACAAACACCAAGGCAGTGTAATGATGCAGTCCTGCCAGATGTGTAACAGAGGTAAAGGTAGAGCTCACTGATTTAAGGCTCTTCACATCTGACCTAAACCACGAGCAGAAACCACTTCCACCAGCTCGGGGGCTGATTGAAGTCTTTTATTTTTTAGGCCTGCTTACACATTTTGGCACTCACTTCACTGCTCAACAAATATTTAGCTATTGACTGTTTTTCTGAATGGTTTTTCTTTTTTTCCCAGTATGATACAGACTTTTATGTACTGGATAAGTACCCACTGGCCGTTAGACCTTTCTACACCATGCCTGATCCAAACAATCCTGTAAGTTTCTGCTGACCCATTCAACACACACACACTTTCAAACTTAAAACTAAATGATGTCCTGGGAAACTGTAAGCCTTTTAAATAGTTGTGAGCTGCTTTAATCAAGTGTATTTTAGTCCAATCTGTATGTTGAAGCTCTAGTTGTATTGAGATTTGGCCGCCTTATCTCTTTTTTACGTTTGTTTCCGTCCATGAACCAACTTGAGGATAACCTGATCTTTAGGCTTGTTTGTATTTGTACAGAAATATTCCAATTCTTACGACATGTTCATGAGGGGCGAGGAGATCCTGTCTGGGGCTCAGAGGATCCATGATGCCCAGCTGCTGACGGAGAGGGCCGTCCACCACCAGATCGGTACGCTCAGATCCCGCCCAGACACCAGATACCGCTCAGATACCGCTCAGATCCCGCCCAGACACCAGATACCGCTCAGATCCCGCCCAGACACCAGATACCGCTCAGATCCCGCCCAGACACCAGATACCGCTCAGATACCAGATACCGCTCAGATACCGCTCAGATCCCGCCCAGACACCAGATACCGCTCAGACACCAGATACCGCTCAGATACCAGATACCGCTCAGATACCAGATACTGCTCAGATACCGCCCAGACACCAGATACCGCTCAGATACCAGATACCGCTCACATACCGCTCACATACCGCTCACATACCGCTCAGATACCAGATACCGCTCACATACCGCTCCGATACCGCTCAGATACCGCCCAGACACGGCCCAGACATCAGATACCGCTCACATACCAGATACCGCTCAGATCCCGCTCAGATACCGCTCAGATACCGCTCAGATACCGCTCGCATACCGCTCGCATACCGCTCGCATACCGCTCGCATACCGCTCGCATACCGCTCAGATACCGCTCGCATACCGCTCAGATACTGCTCAGATACCGCTCACATACCGCTCAGATACCGCTCACACACCGCTCACATACCAGATACCGCTCACATACCGCTCGCATACCGCTCAGATACCGCTCGCATACCGCTCAGATACTGCTCAGATACCGCTCACATACCGCTCAGATACCGCTCACACACCGCTCACATACCAGATACCGCTCACATACCGCTCGCATACCGCTCAGATACCGCTCAGATACCGCTCAGATACCGCTCAGATACCGCCCAGACACCAGATACCGCTCACATACCAGATACCGCTCACATACCGCTCACATACCGCTCACATACCGCTCACATACCGCTCACATACCAGATACCGCTCACATACCGCTCAGATACCGCTCAGATACCGCTCACATACCGCTCAGATACCGCTCAGATACCGCTCAGATACCGCTCAGATACCGCTCAGATACCGCTCAGATACCGCTCAGATACCGCTCAGATACCGCTCACATACCGCTCACATACCGCTCACATACCGCTCAGATACCGCTCAGATACCGCTCAGATACCGCTCAGATTTTCCACAAACTGAACTAAAAGTAAATGTCAGGTTTGCATTATGAATCTTCAGTTTCATACAAGTAATAATATTTTGTCACAAACTGAATAGTTTCTCTCATGTATGACTTGACTTTTTTCTTTTCCAGAAATGTAACAACTAAAATGAAATACATAAATTAAAGTAAATAAATAAACTATGAAAAGTCCCAAACTCTATGACAGAGCTCAGAGCTTCACCTGCTCCAGCCTGAGGCCGTAAGGTGAACCCGTTATCGTTTCATCCTCACACCTTTGGGGGCGACACAATCTTTACATCATAAAAAAGATTGATTCATGCTCACCTTAGAAGTAAAAGTTTGGAGCTCTAAACCCCAAGAGTCCCGTGATCGGGACCAAAACGGTACTAGTTTCTTCTGAGCGGAGTCAGATTTTGGTCCGCGGGTCGAGGTCGTCACGTGATCCCGCTGCACCAATAGGATGTTACTAGTAAACACAATAGATTAATATTAATAACCCAATATCAGCTACAGTTTGTCACCTCCACGACACGTATCGTGACGTTTTTGTATCGCGAAATCTCGTGGCACCATATATTGTTCCACCCCTAGTTATAAGCTACCTTTTTTCTTTCTTAATAACTGTTGTCCTATCTTCAAATCCTCTAGATCTGGAGAAGATCAAGTCATATATTGATTCCTTCCGCTATGGCGCTCCCCCACACGGTGGTGGAGGCATTGGTAAGCAATACTAACGTGTTTTTTATTATCAAAATTATTTTTATTCCCACTTTTACAGCAGAGTGCAGTCAGAATGATTACAAATGTCTTGCAAAACAAAACAAAGTTAGAGTAAACTTTGCTGGTTCCCAGGCCTGGAGAGAGTGTGCATGCTGTACCTGGGTCTCCACAACGTCCGTCAGACGTCCATGTTCCCCCGGGACCCCAAACGCCTCACGCCCTGAACCCCAAACGCCTCACGCCCTGATCCCAGCGGGGACAAACCACCAACTAATCAACGACGGCTCCAACTAATCAACCAGCTCTGCAGGAAACAGTGCCACCTTCTGACTCTAATGTGCCACTAAAAGTGAAGTATTGAGAAGAATGAGGTCGTGGTAATAATGAGTTCTTTGAGTGGTGTGTATTTGTGTATTCTTTTCCACCAACAATAAACAACCAATGAAGAGGGGATTGGCTAATTATTCTGGGATGCTGCACACACTTGCTTCATGTTCTTGTCAATGAGTCAGTGTTTGAGATTTTCAATGTGGAGATTTTAAAAATACTTTGTAATATGGATGAAAGTCCCTTTTCCCACAAGCTTAGAGGTTGGACTAATGACTGGTGTCCAGGAGTATCCTGTAACTCCAAATGTTTGTAAGTAATTAATACAAATAAACACTGACAATAAAGAACATTGTGAATCGCTTTGGCCTCATATTTTGGGAATGGTTGCATTAGAAAGCTTTTACAATTACTCTTAATTAAAACACTGATTAAAGCTTCAAGCAGCGATGAACGGGACCTCCACTCACGGCCACCGGCCCGCATAAGCATATCAGAAATGAAACCACCCACAACTTTCTATGTCAAACCATTCAAAAGTTATAGCAGAAAATAGGGACAGCCAATCAGAAGAAGGGGTGGGGCTAAGTTTCACCAATTATGGTCAAGGACTCAATACAGAGTCCAATGACACCATCGAGTCTTTATGTCAAAGCATTCAAAAGTTAAGGCAGAGAAAAGTTTTCCGGGGGGCGCTGTTGAGCCGTTAGGCCACGCCCATTAATGCAAACCATGAAATATCAAATGTATCGCCAGGCCTGGCTTGAATGCAAAATTTGGTGACTTTTGGCGAACTATCAAATATGGACCAATCAGATGAAGGGGGAGCGTGCATTTTGGCGTCTAGCGTCTCTTTTGAAAGAGAAAAGTAATGCGCGTAATCACAGGATGGAGAAGCATATTTTGATGTATAACACACCTGGGTGCACGTTACGGTTCGGGCCGTATTAACTGTATAACCTATATTTGAGGTAGTTACCAGCTAATTACACTTCAATGACCATGTAGTTACCTTGTATTTACTATACATTTCATGGATAACTACCGGGTATTTACCCATTCATTATTGATTTATGTATTATCAATGGATTGGTGCATGTACCCCCGAGGGGTGTAAATGATTCTAAAAGGGGAAAAGGGGTATGTGAGGGGGTGTGGTCCAACTTTCTAATTGCGGGGTAAAGGGGAGGTAATTATCAGACGTTTTGCCAATTGTTCAAATCATAATCTAAAATTACCATGTAATATTATGGAAACAACACACGCTTTCTTTTACAGTCCAGTTTCACTTTAATTACTGAGTAAAAGCCAGGTAAAAATGTATTTACTTATTGGGTAAATACTTAGGAAATAGAATTACTGGGCAAGTACTACAAGGTAAGTACCTGCCAATTACCAGGTAAAACATGGTAACTATGAGGTTAATTACAAGGTCAATAGAGTCATTTACACCCTCGGGGGAACATGCACCAATCCATTGATAATACATAAATCAATAATGAATGGGTAAATACCCGGTAGTTATCCATGAAATGTATAGTAAATACAAGGTAACTACATGGTCATTGAAGTGTAATTAGCTGGTAACTACCTCTAATATAGGTTATAATGTCCTGGTAGTTTGCAGAAAAATACTTAGTAATTACCTGGTACTTATAAATAATTAATGTAATTTCAGAGTAATAACATGGTAAATTGACTGGTAGTTACCAATATTAACCTAGTAAATACCTGTAATTTCCCTCATAGTTCCCATCTAATGTCTTTGTAATTACCTAGTAATGTTTAGTTTAAACAACCAGGTATTTACCATGTTATTACACGGTAAATACACATAATTACATGGTACAAGAAAATACGTAATAATTACCTAGTACTTACTGGGTAAATTACCCGGTAGTTACCATGTAATTACCTTGTAAATACAAGGTACTACTAGGTAATTACAGTGTAATTACCATGGTATTACCTGGTTATTACTGTACTGTAGGGGTGTAACAATATATCGTGCCACGAAATTTCGCGATACAAAAACGTCACGAAACGTGTCGTGGAGGTGACAAAGTGTATCGCGATATTGTGTTATTAATATTAATCTATTGTGTTGACTAGAAACGCGCATCCAACCGGGACCGCGACCGCGCGGACCAAAATCTTACTGCGCTCAGGAGAAAGTAGTCCCGTTTTGCGGTCCCGTTTTGAGCTCTGAACCTTTATTTATTTAAGTATGGTGTAGAGTTAAGCCTTACCTTATTAAATTAAACCTTTTTCGGGTCATGAGTAGGATAAACACGGGACAACTTCTGCGTGAGTTTGCGTGTACTTCAATGTCCCTCAACAGCGTAGGATCTAGTGCCGTATCACTCCGCCCAATCTAAAACATACTAACAACTGATATACTGACTAGTGTAATTATAGTCCCTGATTTACAGAATATAAAGAATATATTTATAAAATAATCAACCCTGAATTACCAAAATAACCTTCTTAACAAAAATAAATCTCCTCTTACACTTATAAGGTGAGCATGAATCAATCTTTTTTATGATGTAAAATTGTATGTAATTATTTACTTGTATTTATTTATTTAATTTTAGTTGTTACATTTCTGGAAAATAAAGTCAAATCATACATGAGAAACTATTCAGTTTGTGGCTAAATATTTGTACTTATATGAAACTGAAGAGGCATAATGCAAACCTGACATTTACTTTTAGTTCAGTTTGTGGAAAATGGTTGGCCTGGCTTTCTCTTTAAAACTTAAACAGTTATAAAGCGTTACAAACTGGAACAATAGGGCAAACACACAGTATTGTTTTGTACTTTGTGTCTTTCAAATAAAAGACAATTTTTTCCAGTCATATGTTCCTCATTCAAGGTTGTTAAAAAAATACTGCTATAATATCGTATCGTATCGTTATCGTGACCTCAATATCGTGTATCGTACCGTATCGTGAGATTAGTGTATCGTTACACCCCTACTGTACTGTAAAATAAAGGGTTACCGGAAAGTTCAGGCCAAAAATCAGTATTGCATCAAACCAGAGAACTCCTGTTATGAAATTCCCTGGGCAGAACATAGTTTAATATCGCCAAGATTAGGAACATCGTCTCCCAGAGTGATGCTGAAAAACCAATTCACGCGTTTGTATCTCCTAGGGTAGATTAGTGTAATGTAATATTTGCAGGATGTAATTCTCTGAATAGGCTCCAGCTGATCCAAAATGCAGCGGCAGAGTGCTGACAGGAATCAGAAAGGTTAGCTTCGCTTCATTTGCTACGCGTAAAACTCAGAATCCAATTCAAAATTTAAATTTAAATTATATAAGTAAAATTATTATTATTATTATACTTGAGTATAAAACCCAAAACGGCTTAGCTCCACAATATTTGCAAGACCTGATAGTGCCTTATGTTCCTGGCAGAGCTCTCATTATTAACACATTCTTATTTACAATGACGGCCTGGCAAGAGACAAGGACCACTTGGTTTACTCGTAGTTCCTAGAGTATCCAAATGTAGATTGGGGGGGGGGGGGGGGGGTGTTCTAGTGCTATCAGGCACTTTTACTATGGAAACAACTTCCAATCTGGGTTAAGGAGGCTGACACCACCTCCACCTTTAAAACCTGTTTAGTAAAGCCTATAGTTAGTGTAAGTGTGTTGTTCTATCAAATGTGTTTATCTTGTTTTTAGCCTATCTGCCCACTAGGGGGAGCAGTGATACCGTCAATTGAGCACGGTCTATTTAATCAGGGTGTAATCACACACAGGGGGCAGTGTGGAGACAAAGGTTTTTTGACCATGCGTTCGGGCGAATGGAACAAGTAAGAAATAGCAGGTGGATATTTATGTTTGTTTTTTTTATGTTTACAAAGATGACAAGTGGCAATACCTGGTTGAACACTGTAAGGATTAAAATTATATTGGAAACATTGGAACATTGGAAAAGGCTCGTATTTGCACGGGTCATACTGAACTCTAATCACAGCCAGGCAGTGGCTGTTTGATAAGCAAATGGTCGCTACAGTTAGTGTTAGTAAACCTCTAGTTAGTGTTTAGTAAACCTCTAGTTAGCATTTAGTAAACCTCTAGTTAGTGTTAGTAAACCTCTAGTTAGTGTTTAGTTAACCTCTAGTTAGCATTTAGTAAACCTCTAGTTAGTGTTAGTAAACCTCTAGTTAGCATTTAGTAAACCTCTAGTTAGTGTTAGTAAACCTCTAGTTAGTGTTTAGTTAACCTCTAGTTAGCATTTAGTAAACCTCTAGCTGGTGTTAGTAAACCTCTAGTTAGTGTTAGTAAACCTCTAGTTAGTGTTTAGTAAACCTCTAGTTAGCATTTAGTAAACCTCTAGTTAGTGTTAGTAAACCTCTAGTTAGTGTTTAGTTAACCTCTAGTTAGTGTTAGTAAACCTCTAGTTAGTGTTAGTAAACCTCTAGTTAGTGTTAGTAAACCTCTAGTTAGTGTTTAGTTAACCTCTAGTTAGTGTTAGTAAACCTCTAGTTAGTGTTAGTAAACCTCTAGTTGGTGTTTAGTAAACCTCTAGTTGGTGTTAGTAAACCTCTAGTTAGTGTTAGTAAACCTCTAGTTAGTGTTTAGTAAACCTCTAGTTAGTGTTAGTAAACCTCTAGTTAGTGTTAGTTAACCTCTAGTTAGTGTTAGTAAACCTCTAGTTAGTGTTTAGTAAACCTCTAGTTAGTGTTAGTAAACCTCTAGTTAGTGTTAGTAAACCTCTAGTTAGTGTTAGTAAACCTCTAGTTAGCATTTAGTAAACCTCTAGTTAGTGTTAGTAAACCTCTAGTTAGTGTTAGTAAACCTCTAGTTGGTGTTTAGTAAACCTCTAGTTAGCATTTAGTAAACCTCTAGTTAGTGTTAGTAAACCTCTAGTTAGTGTTAGTAAACCTCTAGTTAGTGTTAGTAAACCTCTAGTTAGCATTTAGTAAACCTCTAGTTAGTGTTAGTAAACCTCTAGTTAGTGTTAGTAAACCTCTAGTTAGTGTTAGTAAACCTCTAGTGTTTAGTAAACCTCTAGTTAGTGTTAGTAAACCTCTAGTTAGTGTTAGTAAACCTGTAGTTAGTGTTAGTAAACCTCTAGTTAGTGTTAGTAAACCTCTAGTTAGTGTTTAGTAAACCTCTAGTTAGTGTTTAGTAAACCTCTAGTTAGTGTTAGTAAACCTCTAGTTAGTGTTTAGTAAACCTCTAGTTAGTGTTTAGTAAACCTCTAGTTAGTGTCAGTAAACCTCTAGTTAGTGTTTAGTAAACCTCTAGTTAGTGTTTAGTAAACCTCTAGTTAGTGTTTAGTAAACCTCTAGTTAGTGTTAGTAAACCTCTAGTTAGTGTTAGTAAACCTCTAGTGTTTAGTAAACCTCTAGTTAGTGTTAGTAAACCTCTAGTTAGTGTTTAGTAAACCTCTAGTTAGTGTTTAGTAAACCTCTAGTTAGTGTTAGTAAACCTCTAGTTAGTGTTTAGTAAACCTCTAGTTAGTGTTTAGTAAACCTCTAGTTAGTGTTAGTAAACCTCTAGTTAGTGTTAGTAAACCTCTAGTTAGTGTTAGTAAACCTCTAGTTAGCATTTAGTAAACCTCTAGTTAGTGTTAGTAAACCTCTAGTTAGTGTTAGTAAACCTCTAGTTGGTGTTTAGTAAACCTCTAGTTAGCATTTAGTAAACCTCTAGTTAGTGTTAGTAAACCTCTAGTTAGTGTTAGTAAACCTCTAGTTAGTGTTAGTAAACCTCTAGTTAGTGTTAGTTAACCTCTAGTTGGTGTTTAGTAAACCTCTAGTTAGTGTTTAGTAAACCTCTAGTTAGTGTTAGTAAACCTCTAGTTAGTGTTAGTAAACCTCTAGTTAGTGTTAGTAAACCTCTAGTTAGTGTTTAGTAAACCTCTAGTTAGTGTTAGTAAACCTCTAGTTAGTGTTTAGTAAACCTCTAGTTAGTGTTTAGTAAACCTCTAGTTAGTGTTAGTAAACCTCTAGTTAGTGTTTAGTAAATCTCTAATTAGTGTTTAGTAAAGCCTATAGTTAGTGTTTAGTAAACCTCTAGCTGGTGTTGGTAAATCTCTATGTAGTGTAAACTCTAGTGTGTTAGAGTCAGTAGTCATAGTTGCAGCTATAGAACAAGACTATAATAGTTAGTCTCAAATATAGCTTGGTGGTAGATATGCTGCTATAGGCCTATGCTGCAGGGGGGCACCGACATGATCCACTGGGCGGTGCCTCTCACCCTTCTTCTTTTTCCTTTCTCAGTTATTAAAGGGGACCTATTATGGCATTTAATGTATATTTTAAACAGGCCTTGAATGTCTTAAAAACAATCAAAATCTTGTTTTTTCTACATAAAACAGAAATTCAGCCTCTGGGCCATGTCTGTAGTTTTACCGCTTCTAACCTCCTTCTCTATGAGTGATCCTGAGGGGGCGGGGCTATGATAATGAAGCTCTGTGCTGATTGGCTGCTTGAATGAGGTGTAGCAGGGGAGGGAACAAAGCCTCTCCGGCCAGAAGAGCATCCGGCTGCGTACACAAAACGTGTCCCATGCGAGGGATTGTCGGCGAAAAAAATCAATTCCATTGCTTTATTTATTTTCTATTGGACTGTCCTAACTGGCCGTGAGTTTAATGGTTTCAGTGTGGACAGAGAGAGTTTAATGGTTTCAGTGTGGACAGAGAGAGTTTAATGGTTTCAGTGTGGACAGAGAGAGTTTAACGGTTTCAGTGTGGACAGAGAGAGTTTAACGGTTTCAGTGTGGACAGAGAGAGTTTAACGGTTTCAGTGTGGACAGAGAGAGTTTAACGGTTTCAGTGTGGACAGAGAGAGTTTAACGGTTTCAGTGTGGACAGAGAGAGTTTAACGGTTTCAGTGTGGACAGAGAGAGTTTAACGGTTTCAGTGTGGACAGAGAGAGTTTAACGGTTTCAGTGTGGACAGAGAGAGTTTAACGGTTTCAGTGTGGACAGAGAGAGTTTAACAGTTTCAGTGTGGACAGAGAGAGTTTAATGGTTTCAGTGTGGACAGAGAGAGTTTAACGGTTTCATTGTGGACAGAGAGAGTTTAACGGTTTCAGTGTGGACAGAGAGAGTTTAACAGTTTCAGTGTGGACAGAGAGAGTTTAATGGTTTCAGTGTGGACAGAGAGCGTCCGATGTCACGCAGCTCGACGCGATAGTCGGATGCTCGCATGCAGTTATGACACGGTGTAAACGGATCTTAAAGCCTGGTTTACGGTTCTGCGTTAAATCGGCGCGTACCCTACGCCGTAGGCTCTGTGTTGGTGAAGCGCGGAACCATAAATCAGCCTTTAGTTCCCTGAAGAGGGAACGGGTCACCTCGTCTTCACACTAATTCACACAGGAAGATTTAAGTGAATTCTAAACAGTTACACCACAGTTATTTACTCTGATTTCTTATGTTACAAGACAAACGAATCATCAATCATCAATCAATGAACTGTAAAGAAATCACAACACTGAATTTTCACAAATGGCAACTTTATTGTTAAAAAAATAAAAGAACATAAGTTGTATATAAATAACATTTATGGACTATTTCTGGCTCAAGGAAGGACCGTGCGTCTTCTGAAGGTGTCGTTGAAGCTTCAGGTGCTTGGAAGATCTGAAACCACAAACAGAAGAAAAATGTGTTACTAATAGAGCTCCGGTGTTACCTAACGAGTGAGTGGCTCCGTTAGGGAACACTGGAGCCACCAGAGCTGCTCACCGGTCCGGTGAGTGGCTCCGGTGCTCCGGAGCTAAATACTTAGCCCATGCAAAGATCATACTTGTAAACAAACATAAAAAAATAACGTCACTTACCGCTGACTCGTGTGCAGTTACCGGGTCCGTACTGTTGGTACTGATCCTTTTATGAGGGTAAATGTCGATGCAAAACCTCATTTTTACTGTCCCTCGTTGTTCAAACAGCCACACGATTCACCGCTTCTAAACAATGGCGGACGCTCCAGCCGGCGGAGTTGGTTGTGGGCGTGGTTTCAGCAGCGGAGGCCAAACCTCTGCCGATCTGCCGATCGTGACGTCACTATAGGTGCAGATTCTGAATGGCTCGTAGAAGTCACATGACACTGGCAGGATCATCCGGGCGGCTGTACAGACACTGCAGAATTTGGTTTCTTTCCTCCTTCTCTGAGTTGTCAGGCTGAGGGGAGACCACTTTATATATGTTAAAGCAAGAAAAAACCTGGTTTTCATAATAGGTCCCCTTTAATTAGAAGTATGTCATCACCATCACTGTTCTCCATCGTTCTTGTAGTTTGTTGTGCTGGTCTGCCCCCCCTTCCCCCTTTTTTCTCTTTTGTGCATGTTTGCAGGCCCTGTAGTGCACCAGTTAGCCATTGTGTCTGTGTCTCTCCTTTCTCTGTTATTCATTCTCTCTGTCTGTTCTCTCTTTTCCTGCTCTGCTGGTCTTCGGCAGGGGGGTCCCCCTTTGAGTCAGGTCCTGGTCCAGGTTTCTTCTCCCCTTATGGTCCAGGTCCTGGTCCAGGTTTCTTCCTCCTAAAGGGGAGTTTTTCTTGCCACTGTTTGGTTTAAGTTTTTTTTCCCACTAGGGGAGTTTTTAACTGTCATTCTTTATGTTTATGTTTATGTAATAATTCCTCAGCTGTCATGTCTGAGTCTCTGGAAAACACCTAGAGACAACTTGTGTTGTAATAGACTATAAATCGATACAATTTAAATTGAATTGAATAGTTTTAGTGTGATAAGTAATTAGCATTTGACCCATCCAATGTGAAGACTGAGCACCCAGGACAATTTTCCCTTCAAGACAACAAGATTTATCTCATCTAATCGTATCTTACATGCTGTGCATTAACATATTGCAAATTACTCTATTCAATATATTTATGCCCTTTGTTTTTCAACACCCCTGTAATGCCAAGCTGAAATGCTGTCTTTAAATGTGTGTGAAAACAGAGCCACCAGAGTGTAAACGATGGCTCCAACTGCAACATAGAGCATATGCAGCCAAGGAACCTGTTGAGTGTGATAAGAAAAAGCGTCTGGATGTGAAATTGGGAGAGAAACTTCCCCTTCTAAGCTGCTGCTGCCGCTCATACTAAGAAATGAGAAGAGAGAGAATAAATGACAGGATATTCCAGACATATAGACAGGAGTTAATCTGTGGAACAGCTTAGATACAGAAATGAAAATGTGTAGCACGTTACTGCAATTCAAAAGCACCTATAAATACAAAATGATTAATACATATAAAACAAAGGTAGAATACACATAGGCCTGTAGCTATGGACATGTGTGTATATATGTATGTATATATGCGTACGTATGTGTGTGTGTATGTATGTGTATGTACTATTGTATTATTGCTTATATAAATACTGTATGGAATGATACTTATTAATGACATTGCACTAGTTTATAAAAGCTAACATTTTTTCTTGTGGAAAGGTTACGCGTTAAGCTTAGGCTTCAGTCTACACCTTTTGGTCCTTGGTTTTTAGTTAAAATTGTATAAAATTGTATGTATATATATATATATATATATATATATATATATATATATATATATATATATATATATATATATAAATATATAATTTTTGATATATATATATATATATATATACTTTGACAGTTATATATATATATATATATATATATATATATATATATATATATATATACACCAAAAATTATATATATATTTTTTGTATAACAAGGATGATTTACACCTGTACTGGGGTTATTTGTGTTATTTGTGTTGTGTAAATTGAAAGGACCAATAAAAGAAACTAAACTAAACTTAATGGAGAGCAGCATGGCTGTAACCATGGCGACGATCAGGAGAAACAGCACAGATCCGGTGAAATCCCCCACAGGAAGTGAAGTCTACCTGTAATGAAAAACAACCCATTTACAGATGAAAGGGAAACGTAACTTGCTTCCAGCCAGAAGACGCAGTGTGAAACATTTGAAATGGAATAATAGTAGCAATGTTGGCTGGACATGCCATGCACCAGCAACAGAATATTTCACATAAAGTACCTGAAGTTGCATCAGACAAAGAGGTTGGATTCACATCCCAAAATGTTTCAAATATTTATAGGAACTCAGAGCCCTATTGTAATATGAGACAAAGGAGTTCTTTTCCACTGACAACAAAGACGAGCCGTAAGCTACTGATCTGCAGTCAGACCGGTTCCATTTCCGTCTCCCTCGCTTTGTCACTGCTTTACAAACTACTGCAATTATTCCCACGGCAACAAACACGGCTTTGGTTTTATATCAGCTGTAAAAGACACATACATGTGATTCAAATGAATTAAATCCATTTTTCATGTTCCATGATTATCAATATATGTTAAATATAATGAATGAAGGTGTTTTGGTGCGTTGCCTCAATTGGAGTGAAAATAAAACCTTGAAATAGTTCCAGACGTGTAAGACGAGGCTGTAGAATGTTGAATAACGGTGAATAACGGTGAATAACGGTGAATAACGGTGAATAACGGTGAATAACGGTGAATAACGGTGAATAACGGTGAATAACGGTGAATAACGGTGAATAACGGTGAATAACGGTGTGTTTTAACCTCTCTTACCTCCGGCCTGCCTTGGTTTGATTCTACTGTGACAGTTTTAGTCTTAACTAGAAAAGGCAGGATCTCCTTTGAAAGTGCAGGTTGAATGAATGAATAACTTAAACAGTTGGAGGATTTACATTTAAATCACCAAGTCTTTCTCTCTTTACCTGATCTTCATACCAGAACGCTTCAGATAGTTAAAGAAATGTGCTTGTGTGTGGTGGTTCTGGTTCTGGTCCTGGTTCTGGTCCTGGTCCTGGTTCTGGTCCTGGATCTGGTTCTGGTTCTGGTCCTGGTTCTGGTCCTGGTTGTGGTCCTGGTCCTGGTTCTGGTCCTGGATCTGGTTCTGGTTCTGGTTCTGGTTCTGGTCCTGGTTGTGGTCCTGGTCCTGGTTCTGGTCCTGGATCTGGTTCTGGTTCTGGTTCTGGTTCTGGTCCTGGTTGTGGTCCTGGTCCTGGTTCTGGTTCTGGTTCTGGTTCTGGTCCTGGTTGTGGTCCTGGTCCTGGTTCTGGTCCTGGATCTGGTTCTGGTTCTGGTCCTGGTTCTGGTCCTGGTTGTGGTCCTGGTCCTGGTTCTGGTCCTGGATCTGGTTCTGGTTCTGGTTCTGGTTCTGGTCCTGGTTGTGGTCCTGGTCCTGGTTCTGGTTCTGGTTCTGGTTCTGGTCCTGGTTCTGGTCCTGGATCTGGTTCTGGTTCTGGTCCTGGTTCTGGTCCTGGTTGTGGTCCTGGTCCTGGTTCTGGTCCTGGATCTGGTTCTGGTTCTGGTTCTGGTTCTGGTCCTGGTTGTGGTCCTGGTTGTGGTCCTGGTCCTGGTTCTGGTTCTGGTTCTGGTTCTGGTCCTGGTTCTGGTCCTGGATCTGGTTCTGGTTCTGGTCCTGGTTCTGGTCCTGGTTGTGGTCCTGGTCCTGGTTCTGGTTCTGGTTCTGGTTCTGGTTCTGGTCCTGGTTCTGGTCCTGGTTCTGGTCCTGGTTCTGGTCCTGGTTCTGGTCCTGGTTCTGGTCCTGGTTCTGTTTTGGAAGGATCTGGTTCTGGGTTCTTCCTGGCGTGGTTCCGGTTTAGACCGGATGGTTCAGGTTCAGTCTGGGTCTGTTGGGTTCAGTTTAGGGTGGTTCTGGTTCTGGTTCTGTCTAAGGTGGGTCTGGTTCTGGTTCTGTCCGAGGTGGTCCTGGTTCTGTTTGGAGTAGATCTGGTTTTTCAGGTCTAGTTCGGGTCCGATTTGAGACGGGTCTGGTTCTGATTTGAGACGGGTCTGGTTCTGATTTGAGACGGGTCTGGTTCAGATTTGAGATGGGTCTGGTTCTGATTTGAGACGGGTCTGGTTCAGATTTGAGACGGGTCTGGTTCTGATTTCAGACGGGTCTGATTCTGTTCCGGTGGTTCTGGTTCTGATTTGAGACGGGTCTGGTTCTGATTTGAGACGGGTCTGGTTCTGATTTGAGACGGGTCTGGTTCTGATTTGAGACGGGTCTGGTTCTGATTTGAGACGGGTCTGGTTCTGATTTCAGACGGGTCTGGTTCTGATTTCAGACGGGTCTGGTTCTGATTTGAGACGGGTCTGGTTCTGATTTGAGACGGGTCTGGTTCTGATTTCAGACGGGTCTGGTTCTGATTTGAGACGAGTCTGGTTCTGATTTCAGACGGGTCTGGTTCTGATTTGAGACGAGTCTGGTTCTGATTTCAGACGGGTCTGGTTCTGATTTGAGACGAGTCTGGTTCTGATTTCAGACGGGTCTGGTTCTGATTTGAGACGGGTCTGGTTCTGATTTCAGATGGGTCTGGTTCAGATTTGAGACGGGTCTGGTTCTGATTTGAGACGGGTCTGGTTCTGATTTCAGACGGGTCTGGTTCTGATTTGAGACGGGTCTGGTTCTGATTTCAGACGGGTCTGGTTCTGATTTGAGACGAGTCTGGTTCTGATTTCAGACGGGTCTGGTTCTGATTTCAGATGGGTCTGGTTCAGATTTGAGACGGGTCTGGTTCTGATTTGAGACGGGTCTGGTTCTGATTTGAGACGGGTCTGGTTCAGATTTGAGACGGGTCTGGTTCTGATTTCAGACGGGTCTGGTTCTGATTTGAGACGAGTCTGGTTCTGATTTCAGACGGGTCTGGTTCTGAGTTCAGATGGGTCTGGTTCTGATTTCAGACGGGTCTGGTTCTGATCCGGTGGTTCTGGTTCTGATTTGAGACGGGTCTGGTTCTGATTTCAGATGGGTCTGGTTCTGATTTGAGACGGGTCTGGTTCTGATTTCAGATGGGTCTGGTTCTGATTTGAGATGGGTCTGGTTCTGTTCCGGTGGGTCTGGTTCTGATTTGAGATGGGTCTGGTTCTGATTTCAGACAGGTCTGGTTCTGTTCCGGTGGTTCTGGTTCTGGTTGTATTTGTGGTGCTGGACAGCAAAGTTTCTAAAAGATCTGCAATTTAAATCCATTATAAACATTTAATTGTTCATAAAATGTAAAAGTTAATATTTTAAAAACTACAAAACGTTAAAAAACGGAATCAATTATCTGGATTTTGCTAAAGAACTTGGAATGTATAAAACTAAGGAGAAAGAAGAGGAGGCAGAAGGAGGAATGAAGGGGAGGAGGGGATGAAGAAGAAATGAGCAAAGAAGGAGCAGGAAGATGAAGGGATTGAAGACAGAAATACTCCTGAAGGAAGGAAGACTGACAGAAGTGAAAAGACTGAGAAATACAAGTAGACATGTAGAAATGTAGAAATGTTTTAACATTAAAAAGTATATGTGAGCTCCAACTGTCAATCACAGCACCTACTGCCAGCTATGTATTTATAGAACAGAGAAGGGAGGACCTGTTGCCATGGTAACCAGCGTGTGTGTGTGTGTGTGTGTGTGTGTGTGTGTGTGTGTGTGTGTGTGTGTGTGTGTGTGTGTGTGTGTGTGTGTGTGTGTGTGTGTGTGTGTGTGTGTGTGTGTGTGGTCACTCATTCTAGAACATTTCACAACTGAAATCCATTGTAAATGTTGAATTCTCATGAAATTTAAAGTGTAATATTTAGAAAACTACAATATATTTTAAAAAGTTTGAATCACTTGGTAGTAGTTTACAGTCGTAAGAAGATTTCCCCACTATATCTCAATGAGATTCAAGTTTTGGAAACCTGGAATATCTCAAAATTTTTAAGGATTTCAAAGACCAAAAGTCTTAGCTGGAGCGTCCTGAATGAGCTGAACATTTTAATATCTGAATGGTTGAAATAACTGAAAAAGCTGAAGTAATTAAAGAGCAAAAAGTGGCAGAAGATATAATAATAATTAAAGCTGCAAGCAGCGATGAACGGGCCCTCGCACACACGGCCACCGCCCCCCATAAGCATATCAGAAATGACACCACCCACGACTTCCTATGTTAAACTATTCAAAAGTTATAGTAGAAAATCGGGACAACCAATCAGAAGAAGGGGCGGGGCTAATTCAGGCCAATGAAGGTCAAGGACTCCATACAGAATCTGATGACACCACCCACGACTCTCTATGTCAAACCATTCAAAAGTTATAGTAGAAAATCGGGACAACCAATCAGAAGAAGGGGCGGGGCTAATTCAAGCCAAAGAAGGTCAAGGACTCAATACAGCGTCCAATGACACCACCCACGACTTTCTATGTCAAACCATTCAAAAGTTATAGTAGAAAATCGGGACAACCAATCAGAAGAAGGGGCGGGGCTAATTCAGGCCAATGAAGCTCAAGGACTCAATACCGATTCAGGTGACATCATCCAACGACTCTCTATGTCAAAACATTCAAAATTTATAGCAGGAAATATGGACAACCAATCAGAAGAAGGGGCGGAGCTAATTTTCACCAATTATGGTCAAGGACTCAATATTGAGTCCAATGACACCACCCACAACTCTCTATGTCAAACCATTCAAAAGTTATGGCAGAGAAAAGTATTCTAGGGGGCGCTGTTGAGCCGTTAGGCCACGCCCATTAATGCAAACCATGAAATATCAAATGTATCGCCAGGCCTGGCTTGCATGCAAAATTGGGTGACTATCAAATATGGACCAATCAGATGAAGGGGGGGCGCGCCTTTTGGCGTCTAGCGTCGCCACGGTAACACTTTTGAAAGAGAAAAGTAATGCGCGTAGTCGCAGGATGGAGACGCACATTTTGATGTATAACACACCTGGGTGCACATTACGGTTCGGGCCGTATTAATTGCCGAAGGAATGGCATGAATTGCGCCAAAATTACACAATTAATTCAAAATGGCCGACTTCCTGTTCGGTTTCGGCCATGGCTCCAAGAGACTTTTCTTTAAGTTGTGCCATGATACAGGTGTGTACCGATTTTCGTGCATGTACGACAAACCGCATTGTGGAGCTTGAGGCACAAAGTTTTCCGGGGGGCGCTGTTGAGCCATTTTGCCACGCCCATTAATGCAAACCATGAAATATCAAATTTATCGCCAGGCCTGGCTTGCATGCCAAATTTGGTGCCTTTTGGGGAACTATCAAATATGGACCAATCAGATGAAGGGTGGGTGCGCTTGTTGGCGTCTAGCGTCGCCACGGTAACACTTTTGAAAGAGAAAAGTAATGCGTGTAGTCGCAGGACGGAGACGCACATTTTGATGTACAACACATCTGGGTTCACGATACGGTTCGGGCCGTATTAATTCTTGAAGGAATGGCATATATTGCTCCAAAATTACACGATTAATTCAGAATGTTCAAAATGGCCGACTTCCTGTTCGGTTTCGGCCATGGCGCCAAGAGACTTTTCTTTAAGTTGCAACATGATACAGTTGTGTACCGATTTTCGTTCATGTACGTCAAACCGTATTATGGGGCTTGAGGCACAAAGTTTTTTCTGTCTGAACCAATCAGATGAAGGGGGGGCGCGCTTTTTGGCGTCTAGCGTCGCCACGGTAACGCTTTTGCAAGAGAAAAGTAATGCGTGTTGTCGCATGATGGAGACGCACATTTTGATGTATAACACACCTGGGTACACGTTACGGTTCGGGCTGTATTAACTGCCGAAGGAAGGCATAAATTTCGCCAAAATGACACGATTAATTCAAAATGGCCGACTTCCTGTTCGGTTTCTCGACATGACGCCCAGAGACTTTTCTTTAAGTTGCCCCATGATACAGGTGTGTACCGATTTTCGTGCATGTACGACAAACCGCATTGTGGGGCTTGAGGCACAAAGTTTTCCGGGGGGCGCTGTTGAGCCATTTTGCCACGCCCATTAATCCAAACCATTAAATATCAAATTTTTCGCCAGGCCTGACTTGCATGCAAAATTTGGTGACTTTTTGGGCACGTTTAGGGGGGCAAAAAGGCCTTCCTTTTGTCAGAACAATAAGAAGAAGAAGAAGAAGAATTCCTACAGATACAATAGGGCCTTCGCACTGCAAGTGCTCGGGCCCTAACTAGAAAACGCTGCATTTCCTTTGAAAATGCAGGGTTGAATGCTGCCAAAAAAAAAAAAATGAAGAAAATGGCAAAACATAGCTCAAACATTTAAAATCTCTGTAGATGAAAGAAGACAGGAGTTGAAGACAGGAGAACACACTTAAAGAGGAATATTTGCTAAAGAGAAAAAGATGGGCTTAAGACAGGAAGACAAGTTGAAGAGAGGAAGATGAGTTGAATCATTTAGCCAAAACTAGCAGAATTACCCAAAATTAAAGCTGCAAGCAGCGATGAACGGGCCCTCGCACTCACGGCCACCGCCCCCATAAGCATATCAGAAATGACACCACCCACGACTTCCTATGTCAAACCATTAAAAAGTTATAGCAGAAAAAAGGGACAACCAATCAGAAGAAGGGGCGGGGCTAATTCAGGCCAATGAAGGTCAAGGACTCCATACAGAATCTGATGACACCACCCACGACTCTCTATGTCAAACCATTCAAAAGTTATAGCAGAAAATCGGGACAACCAATCCGAAGAAGGGGCGGGGCTAATTTTCACCAATTATGGTCAAGGACTCAATACCGAGTCCCATGACACCACCCACGACTCTTTATGTCAAACCTTTCAAAAGTTATGGCAGAGAAAATTATTCTAGGGGGCGCTGTTGAGCCGTTAGGCCACGCCCATTAATGCAAACCATGAAATATCAAATTTATCGCCAGGCCTGGCTTGCGTGCAAAATTTGGTGACTTTTGGAGAACTATCAAATATGGACCAATCAGATGAAGGGGGGCACGCTTTTTGGCGTCTAGCGTCGCCACGGTAACACTTTTGAAAGAGAAAAGTAATGCGCGTAGTCGCAAGATGAAGACGCACATTTTGATGTATAACACACCTGGGTGCACGTTACGGTTCGGGCCGTATTAATTGCTGAAAGAATGGCATAAATTGCACCAAAATTACACAATTAATTCAAAATGGCCGACTTCCTGTTCGGTTTTGGCCATGGCGCCAAGAAACTTTTCTTTAAGTTGCGACATGATACAGGTGTGTACCGATTTTCGTGCATGTACGTCAAACCGTATTGTGGGGCTTGAGGCACAAAGTTTTCCGGGGGGCGCTGTTGAGCCATTTTTCCACGCCCATTAATACAAACCATGAAATATCAAATTTATCGCCAGGCCTGCCTTGCATGCAAAATTTGGTGACTTTTGGGGAACTATCAAATATGGACCAATCAGATGAAGGGGGGGTGCGCTTGTTGGCGTCTAGCATCGCCACGGTAACACTTTTGAAAGAGAAAAGTAATGCGCGTAGTCGCAGGATGGAGACGCACATTTTGATGTATAACACACCTGGGTGCATGTTACGGTTCGGGCCGTATTAATTCTCGAAGGAATGGCTCATATTGCTCCAAAATTACGCGATTAATTCAGAATGTTCAAAATGGCCGACTTCCTGTTCGGTTTCGGCCATGGTGCCAAGAGACTTTTCTTTAAGTTGCGACATGATACAGGTGTGTACCGATTTTCGTTCATGTACGTCAAACCGTATTATGGGGCTTGAGGCGCAAAGTTTTTTCTGTCTGAACCAACCAGATGACGGGTGGGCGCGCTTTTTGGCATCTAGCGTCGCCACGGTAACGCTTTTGAAAGAGAAAAGTAATGCGCGTGGTCGCAGGATGGAGACGCACATTTTGATGTATAACACACCTGGGTGCACGTTACGGTTCGGGCCGTATTAACTGCCGAAGGAATGGCATAAATTGCGCCAAAGTGACACGATTAATTCAAAATGGCTGACTTCCTGTTCGGTTTCGGCCATGTCGCCAAGAGACTTTTCTTTAAGTTGTGTACTGATACAGGTGTGTAGCGATTTTTGTGCATGTACGTCAAACCGTATTGTGGGGCTTGAGGCACAAAGTTTTCTAGGGGGCGCTGTTGAGCCATTTTGCCACGCCCATTAATGTAAACCATTAAATATCAAATTTTTCGCCAGGCCTGACTTGCATGCAAAATTTGGTGACTTTTTGGGCACGTTTAGGGGGGCAAAAAGGCCCTCCTTTCGTCAGAAGAAAAAAGAAAGAAAAAAGAAAGAAAAATTCCTACAGATACAATAGGGCCTTCGCACTGAAGGTGCTCGGGCCCTAATTACCCAAAATAAGAAGGTGAAATGAAAAGAAAGAAGAAGATGCAGAAGGGGGAATGAAGGGGAGGAGATGATAAAGTAAAATGGAGCAAAGAAGGAGCAAGAATAGGAAGGAATTGTAGACAGAAAATACTCTTGAAGGAAGTCAGGTAGACTGACAGAAGTGAAAATACAAGCAGACATGGAGAAAGAAGAAATGGCTGAAAGCAGGTGAAAACGTGAAGAGAATTGTAAAACGTCGCTCAGACACCTGAACTTTTCACATTATAGAAGAAAAGACAGTGTAATAGAAGATACAAGAAAACATTGAAAAGAGGGAGATTAGCTGAAAAGAAGAAAATGCGCTGAAGAAGAAAATATAGTCTGAACAGATGAAGGGAGAAAAAATATGTTTTGTGTCCTGAAATGCCCTGAATTCCCAAGACACAGTCTGCACCTGCTGTTTGTCAACAAATGTAGCTGTGATGTGTGGCTTGTTCACACGGGGCTGGGTTCCCGTGGGAAGCGACTTGGTGTGGGAGCTCGCGTATGGGGTGAAGGGGCCTTTTCCCGCCCCCACCAGCTAGGAAAGTTATAAAGACGGGACAGCCGGAAGTTAAAGTCAGAGTCAGCTGCGGGTCTAGTGCACGGACGCCCAGCGGGTTTATGGCTGCTCTGCCAGGACTGTCCGGCTCTCCAGTCCTTTGTGTGTCGAGGTAAGAGTTATCAAGGCCTAGCCCCTGTGTAATTGTTTGTTGCTCTGCCATTTGCGGGGGACAACCTGACACAGTTATCCTAGCAAATGGCTGTGTGTGTGTGTGTGTGTGTGTGTGTGTGTGTGTGTGTGTGTGTGTGTGTGTGATTCATTTTTGCGCAGCCGACCACTCTAGAACCCTAAGTGAGATTTCTCCCAAAACAACAGAGAAGAGAAACTTCACGGCAGGAGGATCAGGTGAAAAGAAGAAATTCAGCTGAAGACAGAGAGATGAGCTGAAGTGAAGAAGAGTGGCTGGAAAGGAACAGATGATTTGAAGAGAGGAGGAACGTCCTGCTGGTGTGTGGTGAACCAGCAGCACGGGGAATAGAACAGGGGTTCTTAACCTTTCTGACTTTGGGGCCCAATGTTTTCAGTACAGAGTGGCCCGGGATCCATTAAATATTAACACTGTATAGCAGGGGTATTCAACTAAAACTTTAAGAGGTCCATTTAGAGAAAGGTCCAGATATATATATATATATATATATATATATATATATATATATATATATATATATATATATATATATATATATATATATATTCAAGTAGCCTCATAGTTGTATCAACATCTGCATCTGACTGTTATATTAAAAAAGTACATATTTGCCAATTAACATGTGTAACTTCAATTACACATATTTTTTTCTCTTAAAAATAAAATAGATTTTATTTTATTTTTCAAACGCTATCTTATTTTATTTCTTTACCAGCAGTTTGAATTTCCCCTTTTCTTTGTTAATTGCCTCAACACATTTTTATAATAAATTAATATAAACACATCTTTGAACTTCCCTTTCACCTGTTACGCTTCTCATCTCTGTATATACAGTCAAGCTAATTACTGTATTTTGACGACCATGCAGCGCCGTGTGGAAAGAGCACCCACAGTTTTGATATTTAAAAATAGAGCGGGAACAAAACTTAGTTTGATTTTGCTTTAAGTTATTTACATTAATAAGTTGTCAGGACTCAGTGTGTTGGGTTTCATCCGAGCCTGATCAGCTGCAGCGGCCAGAGCCCGCAGCTCTGGCCGCTGCAGCAGTCACTTTCCAAACACTTTTGCGAGCCCGAACAGTCCAGTCCAGCAGACACGTCAGCCCTGCAGCTACAACTACAATCCTTCAGCAGTAACGACGGAGCCTGCCGGCGCCGCCTGAGCGGCACCGACCTCCCCTCCGTCAGGATAAATGATCACGCCGCGCTTGCTCGCTCCGGGCGCAGACCCAAGTAATCGATCCCTGAGTGTCTCCTTCTCCTCATTTGGTCGGGAGTTGCTATGCAGTCCCGCGGCCCCCGCCGTCCACACGTACAAAACAGAATTCTTTTTGTGGCCCACTAGGTGGCGCTCGCGGCCCTAGTGTGGGCCGCGGCCCTATGGTTAAGAATCACTGCTATAGTATACTATTCTATAGTATAGTAGTATAGTATAGTATACTATAGTATAGTATACTATAGTATAGTATAGTACTATAGTATAGTATAGTAGTATAGTATACTATAGTATAGTATACTATTCTATAGTATAGTATAGTAGTATAGTATAGTATAGTTGTGATGGTCGCAGACGCGCCCACACCACGGCAACCACCAACACTGTCTGCCTGTCGGTAACCCCTCCCCTTCACACTCATTCAGTTTGCTTTATTTATTAGTATAGTTTAACATTTAAGTTTACTTTTGCACATTATTAGTATTATTAGGACCTGCACACATCACAACATGAACATCAAACAAATAAACACATGACACATAGTTTTGATTTCATACGTCATATAGACTTTATTTTAAGCACATGGTCACGCATTTGCTAGTGCACACATTTGTGTTGACTATGGGTTTGCTTTACGTTAATTATTTCTGTTTGTGTTTATTTACCATGCCCGCTGTCGGGGTCCTGAGTCTGGCTAACTCGGCATCCCAGTGAGGTGTGCGTCAGCGACTGGTGTCCGGGCGGAAACCGCAAAGGAGGGGCAGAAAGGTTCCTCCTGTTTAAGACCTGTTGGCATGATCCATCTGCTCTCCAGTCGTGGGGGGGATTTAAGATTTTGTTGGGGTTTTGTTAAGTTTAATTTAAGTTGGATAAGTTTGTGTATATATGTAAATATTAGTTTGAATACGTTATTTCTGTAGAAATATTTAGTTTGTCTTTTCCACAAGTTTTGTTCCTTTGTAAGCTTAATTGATTTCGTAATTATCCTGTAATTTATTTTGGTTTGGTCTGTTTGTATATAAGGCAGTTTCTTTGTCTCATTTAGAGAGAAGAGAGGTTGAGAGTGTTTGGTTTTATGTCCTGTCTTTTTGGTTTTGGCAAACTTTAAAAGGCCCTAAATCTTGTTATATTTTTGAGTTTTGTTAAAGAAAATAAATTTAACTATTTTTGATAAACCTTTTGAGTCTGTGTCCCTGTGTCGACTGCTGGGTCTATAGTATAGTATAGTATAGTATACAATTCTATATTCAATTCAATTTCATTTGTATAGCGTCTAATACAACAGATGTTGTCTCTAGACGCTTTCCAGAGATCCAGAACATGAACATAAACATAAACATAAACATAAACCCCCGAGCAATTATTATATTATATTATATAACAATGGCAGGTAAAAACTCCCATAGTGGGAGAAAAGCCTTAAGCCAAACAGTGGCAAGAAAAACTCCCCTTTAGGAGGGAAGAAACCTTGAGCAGGACCAGGCTCATAAGGGGGGACCCTCCTGCCGAAGGCCAGACTATAGTATAGTATAGTAGTATAGTATAGTATACTATAGTATAGTATAGCCTAGTATAGTAGTATAGTATACTATAGTATAGTATAGTATAGACTACTATAGTATAATAATATAGTATAGTAGTATAGTATACTATTCTATAGTATAGTAGTATAGTATAGTATAGCCTACTATAGTATAGTAGTATAGTATAGTAGTATAGTATACTATAGTATACTATACTACTATAGTATAATATAGTAGTATAGTATAGTATACTATAGTATAGTATACTATAGTATAGTAGTATAGTAGTATAGTATACTATAGTATAGTATACTATAGTATAGTAGTATAGTATAGTATAGTATACTATAGTATAGTAGTATAGTATAGTATACTATAGTATAGTATAGTATACTATAGTATAGTAGTATAGTATAGTATACTATAGTATAGTAGTCTATGCTATACTATACTACTATACTATACTACTATACTATAGTATAATATACTATACTACTATACTATAGTATACTATAGTATAGTAGTATAGTATACTATAGTATACTATTCTATAGTATAGTAGTATAGTATACTATAGTATAGTATACTATAGTATAGTAGTATAGTATACTATAGTATAGTATAGTATACTATAGTATAGTAGTATAGTATACTATAGTATAGTAGTATAGTATAGTAGTATAGTATAGTATACTATAGTATAGTATACTATACTATAGTATAGTATACTACTATACTACTATACTATAGTATACTATACTATAGTATACTATACTATACTACTATACTATACTATACTACTATACTATAGTATACTATACTACTATACTATACTATACTATAGTATATTATACTATAGTATACTATAGTATACTATAGTATAGTAGTATACTATAGTATACTATAGAATAGTATACTATAGTATACTATTCTATAGTATAGTATAGTAGTATAGTATACTATAGTATAGTAGTATAGTATAGTATAGTAGTATAGTATACTATAGTATACTATACTACTATAGTATAGTAGTATAGTATAGTATAGTAGTATAGTATACTATAGTATACTATACTACTATAGTATAGTATAGTAGTATAGTATACTATAGTATACTAGTATAGTATACTATAGTATACTATTCTATAGTATAGTATAGTATAGTAGTATAGTATAGTATAGTAGTATAGTATACTATAGTATACTATACTATACTACTATAGTATAGTATAGTAGTATAGTATAGTATACTATAGTATAGTCAGGGGTTAATTTGTGCCGGATCCTGCCGGAACAAGATCCGGCACCTCTCGATTTTGGCCTCCCTGTGTTCCGGGACTTATTTGGGCAGATCCGGCACCTCTCGTATATAAAACAATAATAATATAAAAAAGTTTTTTTTTAATGTATAAAAAATAATAATATGCATAAATTCATTTACAGAACAAATCCCAAGCATTTCATGTTGTTTATAAAGATTTAACGTCATTTGAAAGAGTCGGAGATTTGTTGATGCAATGAAAAGATGGGCCAGCAAACCACGCCCCCGACCAAAAAAACTTTGGAAATTTGCTGGATCTGGGGAGCCAACAGCGAGCAACGCAAACATGTCAAAAAGACAGCTGAATTTACTGTCTTTTTTCAAAAAGAAGGAAGAGTTGCATGATTCTTCAAAACGAATCAGAAAAGCAACAAGCGGCGATGAGGGCAGCTGCAGCACAATCAATGTGCCGCGGAGCACATACACATGAATGGATGTGTGTCGGTTGCTGTGGATTATGTTCTCACTACAAATAAAAAAACGGGCTGAAGCCCCCCCAATTTGATCTCAGCCCCCCCAAAATTAAGAGGACATTTTTCCCTTTCCAACGATACCAATATTGTGTTTGTACAATTTAAAACGGCGTTATTTTGGGGTTGATGCAGCCGCATCTCTGCCTGCCGTCACTGCACTGTGTCCAGCAATGTCCCGCCCACAGCACCATCTGATTGGTTACACACAGAGACGGGCACGGGAAACAGCCAATCAGCAGTGAAGGCTGTGCATGCGCTGTCTCACACAAACAGAGGGGATAATAAGTTTACCCGGGGAGCGAAGCTCCGGAGAGGATATGTTTCCAAGGTAAATTAAGGGCAGCAGACACCCTATTATTGTTATTCTAGCTTTCCAAAGTGCACCAGATTGATGCATTTAAATGCATTATGCTCAAAAAATTCCCCCCCCCCCCCCGGGACCCGCGCAATGTTCCGGGACCTCTTCATTGACAAATTAAGCACTGAGTATAGTATACTATAGTATAGTAGTATAGTATAGTATAGTAGTATAGTAGTATAGTATACTATAGTATAGTATACTATAGTATAGTAGTATAGTATAGTATAGTATACTATAGTATAGTAGTATAGTATACTATAGTATAGTATAGTAGTATAGTATACTATAGTATAGTATAGTAGTATAGTATACTATAGTATAGTAGTATAGTATACTATAGTATAGTATAGTAGTATAGTATAGTATACTATAGTATAGTAGTATAGTATACTATGGTATAGTAGTATAGTATAGTATACTATAGTATAGTAGTAGGCTATAGTATACTGTATGCTGTCCTTGTGCTTTTTGTTTGTTTTGTTTGTTTTTGTTTCTTGTGTGAATCTGTTATCTTCACCATTGTTTCTGTAATTATTTCCTAATTTTATACCTTTTTTTTTACTCTGCCTTGATCTGTACATTCTTTGTGTTAAATAAAGTTTTAAAAAAATATCTTAAAATTAATAATGTTCCATGTTTTTCTTCATGGATGATTTGGAATTTTCTGTTTCTGATGATATAAATATCATTTTATTACTGGGTAAGTACCATATTCATTGTGCCAAATGGAGAAATTGTAAACCCTCCTTCCGGGGTTTTATTAACGATTTTAAGATCTTTTTCTTTTTGCTAGGTAAATTGGTGATTCTAAATTGCCCGTAGGTGTGAGTGTGAGTGTGTCTGGTTGTGTGTTTATATTTGGCCCTGTGATGCACTGGTGACCTGTCCAGGGTGTAACTCCTGCCTCTCACCTGAAAATAGCTAGGATAGGCTCCAGCAGACCCCCGTGACCCTGCAAAGGATAAAGCGGGTATAGATAATGGATGGATGGAAGATTTTTTTCACGTGTCTCAAAAGAGTAGAAAATTAAAATGCAAGTCAAATAAGTCTAGACATTGCTCGTTATTTGTTATTCTAATTTAATAATTCCTCTCATTTTCTATGCTCCATTATGTGAATTTAAATGCTTAATTTATTTTGTTATTCATATGCACCTTAGAGCGACTTGTTTTTTGTATTCCTTACAAGAATCCCCTTTTTTATTTTTATTTTCCTTTCTTTTCATATTGAATTTAAATTGATATGAGTCCATTACATGGATCATTATGATCATTATCCTGTACTGTGATGTTTGCTGAACGCTGACTTCCGGGAGACGGAGCTCCGCCGTAAACGCCATCACGTTCCGGGAGACGGAGCTCCTGATTGGAGCTCCGCCTGTGACGTAATCACGTGGTGCTGGACGCAGCCATGGCGCTCCCTCCCTGGATCACGCTGGCGTCCAGCGCGTCCCTGCTCTGCTGCTGCTTCTTCTGTGTTTGTTACAGGCGAGCAATCTGGAGAAGGTTGTCCATCAAGATTATGGCTCGTACGGAGAAGCCCTTGTTCAGAATCGCGTGAGTAGAGCACTACTACAGCACCGTTACCACTGAAAACACGTATTTTTGTGTGTTCCTGGCGATTCTAGAGCTAAACCGCAGTTTGTTTTTGTAAGGGATGGATCCCAGCTCAGTTTAAACATGCAGTCATTGTCAATAAAAATGTCAGTGTCGAGGACCCATAATGGAACTGCTTTTATTCGGTTAGTTTTTTAGATTCATCAACTTTTATATAGCCAGGGTTGCCACCCGTCCCTTGAAATACGGAATTGTTAAGGCTGATTTATGGTCCGCGTTACACCGACGCAGAGCCTACGGCGTCGGGGTACGCGGAGACGCGTCCCTACGCCGTAGGCTCTGCGTGGAATTAACGCAGTACCATAAATCAGGCTTTACTGTCCCATGCTCGTCTGTCACACAGACAGCAGCATGTGTTGGTTCCTCTCTCTCTTTATTCATGTCACTTTCCTTTCAGTAAATTCAACTAAGGTGAAACAAATATATTCAATTATTTCCCACTACATGCAAAGTGAGATATTTCAAGCCTTTATTTGTTATAATTTTGATGATTATGACTCACAGTTTATAAAACCCCAAATAAAAAAATCTAAAAAAATTAGAATATTTTACGAAAACAATGAACAATTCATTTTTTTAAATGATAACAGATAAAGACTTGATATATCTTGCTTTGCATGTAATGAGACTATGTACCTTTTAAGTTGAATGATTGAAATAAATGAACTTTTACACCATATTTTAATTTTCCGACCTTCACCTGTAGCTATATTTACTTGCATGTACATCTGGGCTGATGTGGACATACATAGCATTTCACTTGCTATATGGTTGGCTGTCTGTACAGTCATGCAAGTTCAATGCAATTAAAGCACATTAAACTTTAAATCAAAGCATTTTGTTTTACATATAAAATAAATGCATTTCTATGCATTTTTGAAGTTTTGGGGATGTCTCCTTTTTTCTGGCGCCTGCGCTGCTGAATTCGGGGCGAGCCTATATATAGCGTATGATTGCAAGTAAAGCGAGCGATTTCCCCCAGCTCTCGTGCTGCTGCGTCAGCCCTCGGACGTGCGCGCTCAGATTGGATGAATGAATGAATGTACAGTATGTGCCAAAATCCACAAGCTCGTAGATTTAGAAACTTGTGGAAGACAATGTGACAACTTGCGCAACAAACATCTGAATTTAATGTTAAAATGTTCTGCTGCAAAGATATATGGCACACACGTGAATTGAATTTGACGTTACAGAAGAAGATAGATAGATCATGTAAGACCACGTGGAAAACATTTGTACTTGTAAGTCAAATTTTCATCTGATTTTCCCACAAATTCAATTCAAATACATTTTATTTATATAGCGTTTATTCCGACAGAAGTTGTCTCTAGGATCTTTCCAGAGACCAGAACATGACACCCAAGCAATTATTACATAAACAGTGGCAGGTAAAAACTCCCCTAGTGGGTGAAAAACCTTAAAGGAGCATGAGGCTCCTTTTAAGAAATGAGACTCATTACCGCCACCCTCCGCCACGACGGCCGTCGGGGCTACTGCAGCCAACAGCCAAGACGGCACGGGAGAACGGGGAGAACGTGCATGCAGCAGCGTCATGTGACGTCACATCTGCAGGACAGCGCGGGAAATCCGGGCACAATTGCAGCACATTTTGCAGCACACAGCCTGTTCAAGGCAACAGAGAGATACGCTAGAGGGATCATTCTTTTTGGTTTGGAACGCTTCATCTGACATTATTACTAGAAAACTTAAAACGTATACACATTTTTTTCATAAATCCTGCCTCATGCTCCTGCCAAACACTGGCAAGGAAAACTCCCCTTTAAGGCTGAATTCTGGTTCTGCGTTAAACCTACGCCGTGGGGTACGCAGCTACGCGGGAGTCTCTCCGTAGCCTACTCCGTAGCCTGACCTGCACCGCACAAAAAAAGGAACTACACGTTGAGGCGACGCAGACCCAACGCAGACCAGATCTCCTCCACCGTCTGGGAACGTCTCGGACTCCCCTCGGAAGAGCTGGAGGAAGAGCTGGAGGGAGGAGGTGTCTGGAGGAAGTGTCTGGAGGAAGTGTCTGGAGGAAGAGATGGAGGAAGAGATGGAGGAAGAACTGGAGGGAGGAGGTGTCTGGAGGGAGGAGGTGTCTGGAGGGAGGAGGTGTCTGGAGGGAGGAGGTGTCTGGAGGGAGGAAGTGTCTGGAGGGAGGAAGTGTCTGGAGGGAGGAAGTGTCTGGAGGGAGGAAGAGTCTGGAGGGAGGAAGAGTCTGGAGGAAGAGATGGAGGAAGAACTGGAGGGAGGAGGTGTCTGGAGGGAGGAAGTGTCTGGAGGGAGGAAGTGTCTGGAGGGAGGAAGTGTCTGGAGGGAGGAAGTGTCTGGAGGGAGGAAGTGTCTGGAGGGAGTGTCTGGAGGAAGTGTCTGGAGGAAGAGTCTGGAGGAAGAGTCTGGAGGAAGAGTCTGGAGGAAGAGTCTGGAGGAAGAGTCTGGGGTGAAAGAAGTCTGGACATCTCTGTTGAGGCTGCTGCCCCCGCGACCCGGGAACGGATAAGCGACGAAAAATGGGTGGATGGTAGGAATGGGCGATATTTTACCGTTCACGATATACCGTCAGAAAAATTCCCCACGGTAAGAATTAGTCATCTTGCGGTAAAAACGTTTTTGTGTAAAGCCTATATATATATATATATATATATATGTATGTATGTATGTATGTATGTATGTATGTGTATATATATATATATATATATATATATATATGTATGTCCTGGCATCCGAGGAACACGATGCCATTGACGGGAAGCAAAACCGTGGTGATTTTACACACTTCACTGTTGCGACTTTTTCCTTTTTTCCAATATTTATTTCCATAAAAGGGGCTTACAATCATAAATCCATGCGGCTCCACAATTAGGGAAAAATCCAACGAAACGAAAACTATTTAGAAAAGTAACTAAAACAGCGTGAAATGGTCAAAATTGGCATTTAACCACAGCCGCCTCCTGTCTGACATTTCCGCCTGACTGACGCACACACACCCACACACCACACCGGTCCCAATCATGAGGGGTGTGTCCCGGCCCCACCCATCCAACAATAAATAAACTCAGGTACTGTTTAACATAAACTAATTACCAAGTCAAGATAATTCAAAGTAACAGATCAACTTCATAAACATCCTGAACTAAACTTTTTTCTAAACTAAGGCATAAGAAATGAAGAAATGGCTACAACATTCCGGCCCCTAATTATTGCTTAGCGATTAATTACAAACTAAATTGAATAGCCATAACACACAAAGTAGCCTTACCAGGATGGAGTGAGTCCTAAACATAGCATGTTTTACATCCATTATGTGCAGTATTTTGCAACCTTTTTTTTTCTTTTTACTACTAAATGTCTTTACATTAGTCCATAAGCCTTAAAGAAGGCAAACCGAGGTCTTCGTTCCTCTTCCATAGGACTCAAAAATAAAACAAAAATGACATGCATAATGAAATGCATGCATGTGTGCAAAGGGTATGTGCATTATGAGAAACTGTATCGTGCATTAGTGTACTGAATGCAAGTATGATGAGGCGTGTTTGTCAGTGTACATGTAGCTGTAGACTTCAGACCCCAGCAGGCTCCATCAGCAGGCTCCATCAGCAGGCTCCACCAGCAGGCTCCACCAGCAGGCTCCATCAGCAGGCTCCATCAGCAGGCTCCATCAGCAGGCTCCACCAGCAGGCTCCAACAGCAGGCTCCATCAGCAGGCTCCATCAGCAGGCTCCATCAGCAGGCTCCATCAGCAGGCTCCAACAGCAGGCTCCAACAGCAGGCTCCAACAGCATGCTCCATCAGCAGGCTCCAACAGCAGGCTCCATCAGCAGGCTCCGTCAGCAGGCACCCCTTCCAACAGAAGACATAGCTTGGTGATGGGTCGTTCCAGCTCCGTTGTTTGCGTCCTTAGACGGACGCAACGAACAAGTCCCTTTGAGTCTGCGATGGTTTCTATGACCCGTCCCAGCGGCCATGAATTCCTGGGTGCCGACTCATCCATGACAAGTACCAGGTCTCCTACTGCAAAGCTCCTTCGTGTCTTGTTCCACTTCTGACGGGATTGCATGAGCGGAAGGTACTCTATTATCCACCTTTTCCAAAATAGGTCCGCTATATATTGGACCTGCCTCCACCGTCTGCGGGTGTATTGGTCTTCCTTTACAAACAAGCCAGGTGGCATCAGAGGTCTTGCTTTTAGCTGCAAAAGGTGGTTTGGGGTTAGTGCCTCAAGATCATTAGGGTCGTCGGTAGACGGCGTAATAGGGCGGTCATTCAAGACTGCCTCCACTTCACACAAAGCAGTATGTAAGGCCTCGTCATCCAGCACTTGCTGCCTTACCACTGTGCAAAGAACTCTTTTGACCTGCTGCACTAATCGCTCCCAAACTCCCCCATGGTGTGCTCCATGTGGGGGATTGAAGGTCCACTTGATACCGTCTTGCATGAGAGAGTCTTGCATCTTGTCTAAATTAAACTCTCTGACGGCTTGCTTCAGTTCACGGTCAGAGCTGACAAAGTTTGTTCCGTTGTCGGATCTTATCTCTTTGACCTGACCCCTGCGACAGACAAACCTCCGTATGGCGTTTATGCATGAATCAGTGTTTAACGTGTGAGCCACCTCAAGATGGATTGCACGAGATGTCAAACATGTAAACAGGACACCATACCTCTTCACAGTGCTTCGGCCTCTTTTCACTTCCATCGGACCGAAGTAGTCCACTCCGACGCATGTAAATGGTGGGAGGTCTGCTGTGATTCTGTCTACAGGGAGGTCCGACATCTTTTGCTCACCAGGTTTCTGCCGTTGTCGTTGGCAATCCAAACATTCCCTGATGACAGCTCTGGCAGCAGTGTTGGCATGCGGTATCCAGTACCGACGACGAAGAGTAGACAGCATGTGATTTCTGCCGCCATGACCAACCTTCTGATGGATGTGACGCAGAATGAGTTTTGTGACATGACTGTTCTTTGGCAGAATCATCGGGTGCTTTGTCTCTTCAGGAAGAGCAGACCTGCTCAACCTACCGCCGACTCTCAAAACTGCATCGACCAACACAGGGTCAAGCCTAAACAGATGGCTGGTTTTCTTCAAAGTGCCCTTCTGTAAAGCTTCAATTTCCTCTGGATACGTCTGCCGCTGCACAAAACAAACGATGGCCTTTACAGCTCCACTCAGATCATCCACAGACAATCTTGAAGTGCTACTTCTCTGGTTTACTTTGAGTTCGGGGGAAGTCTGCTTTCTTTGCTTGCTTCGCTGATGCAGTAGCTCCCTATACTTCAGTATCCAGGCCACAGCTCTTGTGAGGTCTGTCCACTTGGAGAAGTAGGCCAAGAGTTTGCCTGTGGGACTTTCCTTCTCGTCCAGCGCCACAGCACAGGCAATTATCTCACCCTTAACTTCCGGGTCATCATCAGGAACACCATCCACTTCGGTATTCCTGGCCAGTGTGATTGAGGTTTGGAGAGAAAACATGGTCCATTGATCCACGACAAGGTTCGAAGGAAAACTTCCGCCCGCACACCACGTGATGCTGTATCCGCTGGATTGAGTTTGGTACTGATGTGCCGCCATTGCTCCACTTCTGACAGCTCTCGGATTATGGAGACTCTGTTTGCCACGTATGTTTTGAATCTCTTTGTGTTGCTGCCAATATACTGAAGAACTGTCTTGCTGTCTGTCCAGAAGACTGACTTTTCCCTGCAAAGTTCTAATTCTGTTTTCAGCATCTTGTCCATGCGTGCAGCTAAGACTGCTGCTGCAAGTTCCAACCTGGGTATGGTTGTTTGCTTCAGTGGTGCTACCCTGGCCTTTCCAGTGACAAAGGCGACGCTCACTTCTCCCCTGGTGTTCGATAGCCGGAGGTAAGACACCAAACCATACCCAGATTCACTAGCATCACAGAAACGGTGCAACTGTGCTGCCATTATTTGTCCAAAGTCTTTTGGTGCAAAGCTTCTGTTGATACTGAATGCATCCAGTAGCGGTAACTCGTCCAGCCATTTCTGCCATACTTGAGCCGTTTCTTGTGGTACTGGGTCGTCCCATCCCAGCTTTGTCTTGCACAGGCCTTGCAGGAGTTGTTTTGCAGGGAGTACAACCGGTGCCAAGAAACCTAGAGGGTCATACACCGAGCTAACGATGGACAAGACACCACGTCGGGTGACTGAGTGTGATTTTACCTCTATGCTGAAGGTAAATGTGTCCTGTTCCACGTTCCACTGAGCTCCAAGTGCTCTCTCCATGGGAAGCTGGTTTTTGTCAAGGTCCAATGTTTTTACGCCTTTAGCCCGTTGATCTTCAGGGATGGCAGCCAGGACAGACCGATGGTTGCTTACCCACTTGTTGAGGCGGAATCCTCCTTTAGCGCACAGCTCTGTGAGGTGTTGGTACAGTGATGTTGCCTGGTCTACTGTGTTGACAGATTTTAAGCAGTCATCAACGTAGAAATTCTGTCGAACGGTGTTCGCTACCTCAGGTGGGTATTCATTTTGGTGGTCATCAGCTGTTTTCAACAGGGCAAATGTGGCACAGCTTGGAGATGACACAGCTCCGAAGATGTGGACAGTCATTCTGTGCTCAACCAGATCTTTGGTGATGTCCCCATCTGGCCACCAGAGAAAGCGCAGGAAGTTGACATCCTCACTAGCCACCTTCACCTGGTGGAACATTCCTTCGATGTCGGTCATGAATGCTATGGGGCCCTGGCGGAATCGATGCAACACACCCAAGAGTGAGTTTGTCAAGTCGGGACCTTGCAAAAGTTCCTTGTTCAGGGAGGTTCCACCATATGCTGATGCACAATCAAACACAACACGTAAGGTTTTCTTAAGTGGGTGATAGACTCCATGATGTGGTACAAACCACACTTTCCCATATTCATGTCCCAGCTGATCTTGTGGAATCACTTCTGCATATCCTTTTGAGATAACATCGCTCATGAAGTCCTTGTACTCACTAAAGAACTTCAGGTCTTTCTTGAACCTTTTTATGAGGTGATGTGCTCTTTGCAGGGCTACGGCTTTGTTGTTGGGCAGGCACACATTCGAGTTGCGGAAAGGCAGCTTCAAGTTGGGACAGCAGCTGGTTTTTCCTGCAAATGGCTGGTGATTGGGGCAGTACGGGGTTCCTTTTTCATTAAATGTTTTCTTTTAGCAGATGCTTTCAGAGGTGGTTGGGTCTTATCTGGCACTGGTGTCTTTGTTTTGCCTTTTCCAGTGGAAGAGGAGGAAGAGGAGGAGGAGGACACAGATGAAGCAGAATAGTGAATGGTGGTATATGCACTGAACCTGTTTCAGATCGTTTCAGCACCTTTGCTTTGGCTTCTGCAGCTGCCAATTCAGCTGCTAATGCAAGCCTTTCTTGCTTGGCCTTTAACAAAGTTTCCTCCATATCCAACACATGCTTCTCTTTCAAAGTTTGGACCTTCACACTTAGAGCAGCACGCTCAGCTTCAGCCTCTAAACAGGCAGCTGATATTCTGGAGGATCCAGACACTTGAGATGCACTGGGTCCAATCTCAGTGTCTGCCATTTCACCATCATCAACACCACCACTAACATCATCATCGTCATCATCATCATCATCATCATTTTTATCAGCAGCAGTACCATCATCATCCTTGCGCATCCATGCCTCAGCTGTGTGCAGGAATTCTTTGAATTCAATTAACTTCGGCTCATACCAGTAAGAGTGATCAGCCTCCCTCTCGTCCGGGTCGAGCTGGGATTGAACAGTCACCTGCAGCTCCATGAAGGAGGACAGCAGTTCATTAAACGAGTCCATACATTTCTTGACAATCTCTTTATTTTCATTCATTTTTATCATGCCCAGAACTTCATTTTTCTTCCTTGTTAATGCGCACAACTTTCCTCGGCGCATTTTAATTGTTTGCGTCAATCTCCTTTCCTCCGCCAAAGCTTCTTCAGAAGTGCTTGCCATTTTCCACCACGATATGTTATATATTGTATAATTAAATTAAACAGAGGATCAAGGAGTTGACAGTCACTTCAAACGCCAGTGCAAGCAAACAAAGCCAGCATGCGGACGCGGCGGCCCGTATTTTACTCACGCGTCCGTCTCTTTCCTCTCTCCACAAGCGAAATCCATCCTCTTCTTTGTGTGATGTTTTTTAATCCAGTATCAGTCAGTCCAGTAACAAAGCAATTTTGACTTATGTCCTGGCATCCGAGGAACACGATGCCATTGACGGGAAGCAAAACCGTGGTGATTTTACACACTTCACTGTTGCGACTTTTTCCTTTTTTCCAATATTTATTTCCATAAAAGGGGCTTACAATCATAAATCCATGCGGCTCCACAATTAGGGAAAAATCCAACGAAACGAAAACTATATAGAAAAGTAACTAAAACAGCGTGAAATGGTCAAAATTGGCATTTAACCACAGCCGCCTCCTGTCTGACATTTCCGCCTGACTGACGCACACACACCCACACACCACACCGGTCCCAATCATGAGGGGTGTGTCCCGGCCCCACCCATCCAACAATAAATAAACTCAGGTACTGTTTAACATAAACTAATTACCAAGTCAAGATAATTCAAAGTAACAGATCAACTTCATAAACATCCTGAACTAAACTTTTTTCTAAACTAAGGCATAAGAAATGAAGAAATGGCTACAACAATGTATGTATGTATGTATGTATATATATATATATATATATATATATATATGTATGTATGTATATGACATATTATTATATATAACAGCTGCTGCTGAGGTCTCCACCAGAGTGGTGTAATAATTGGTGTAGTTTAGTAGCATTTAGTGTTCTTTTAGAGCAGAGTTTTGGGGGCTCCAAAGACTGAATGTGGTGATAGATTTATAGTTAAAAAGATTGAGTTGAATTGGTATTTTTTTTATCGTCATTTTTATCGTTATCGGGATAAATGCCAGAAATGATCGTGATACATCTTTTAGTCCGTACCGCCCATCCCTAGTGGATGTGTGTATGTATGTATGTATATATATAATATATATATATTTGGTGTTTGTTTCAGTCAGTTATACTTGTGCTGGGGTTAGACTTGAGCCATACAACAACAGTTTTAGACTCTCTGGTTTCCCCCCAGGTACACGCTCTACACCAGGACCAGACTGGGCTACATGTTCTACAAGAGGCAGATGAGAAGAGCCCGGGAACATTACCCTGCTGGACATTCCACATCTATTCCTATGGCATTCAATGGTATACTACTGCTACTACTGCTACTGCTACTACTGCTGCTACTGCTGCTACTGCTACTACTGCTACTATACTATTACTATTGCTACTATTGCTACTATTGCTGCTACTGCTACTACTACTACTATACTATTACTATTACTATTGCTACTATTGCTACTACTGCTGCTACTACTACTACTACTACTATTACTACTATTACTACTATTACTGCTACTGCTACTACTACTGCTGCTACTGCTACTACTACTGCTACTACTACTACTGCTACTACTGCTACTACTACTACTGCTACTGCTGCTACTACTACTACTGCTGCTACTACTACTACCACTACTACCACTACTGCTGCTACTACTACTACTACTACTGCTACTACTACTATTATACTATTACTATTACTACTGCTACTACTACTACTATACTATTACTATTACTATTGCTACTACTACTACTATTACTACTATTACTACTATTACTGCTGCTACTGCTGCTACTACTGCTGCTACTACTACTACTACTACTACTACCACTACTATTACTACTACTGCTACTGCTGCTACTACTGCTACTACTACTACCACTGCTACTGCTGCTACTACTGCTACTACTACTACCACTGCTACTACTGCTACTACTACTACTACCGCTACTACTGCTACTACTGCTACTGCTACTACTGCTACTGCTACTGCTACTACTACTACCACTACTACCACCGCTGCTACTGCTACTACTGCTACTGCTACTGCTGCTGCTACTACTACTACTACTACTACTACCACTGTCATTTTGCAACATTTTGGTTGTTTGTCAGTTTTGTACCCTTCCCACCAACAGTCCCTTTATTCAGCAAAACTATGATTTTAAATTCAACATCATAATATAATTTTGGCATAAGTACATGCAGCTTTCTCAGTGGTGAGTCCTGCAAAGAGCTGGACCAATCTAACTCATTCTGATGGGCAGAGAAGGTGACAGTATCTAGCTTATCTGGATGGGCCTTTAATTAATAACTGACTACTGACCTATAGCTGAAAACCCCACGTGATAGTCTCTGTAGTGTCTGATAGCCTGGGCCGTTAAGACACGAGCTGCTGCTACGAGCCGCTCTCTCTCCTGTTAACACTTAATACAGCTTTTCCCATTATATATACCAAATACCATAGGAAAATCTAAATATGGATTACAGTCTCGCGTAGCCTATTTATTTTCAATGCCCAGACATATGTCATGTAACAGGGCATTCTTAATAAAATAACTCATAAACAACAACAACAACAACAACAACAAAAACTGGCTCAGAACAGAATAACAAACAGAACCAAACACCTCACTAACCGAAAAAAAAAAATCACAAATCAATAGCACCATAGGCTATAGGGGTGGGTTAAAAATATCCATATATCGATATTTTATTGATATACATGTGTAGGAACGATGATAAATCCAAGTATCCATTAAAAAAAAATATATATATATATATATATGGGGTCAATGACGAATAAGGATTTTCAACAGGTCAATTTTAAAATAATAAAAAGAAGAATATATATTGCAGTAGTTCAAACATTAAGCATGTTGTGTACATAAAAATTCATATAAAAATTTTAGAGTTTTTTGTCAAGATGAATTGGCACTAGCCTTAAAAAAGGTCATGTGGTGCAACCATGATTCATATTAAAATAAATTAATTTCCTTAAAATCTTGACATCTTTTTTTTTTACAAGTTTTCAGTATTATACAAAAATGGTGTCACAGCTCAGACAGGACAGAGAACCCAAATGCACAACACCAGGCAGGATCAGAGTCCAAGAGGCTTTAATCTTTGTCAAAAGGCAGGCAGGGGTCAAAACCGGGCAGACAGGCAGATCAGGCAAACAAAACCAAAACGGGCAGGCAAAAATCCATGAACCAAGAATCAGGCAGGGTCAAAGACAGGCAGGCAGGCAGGCAGGCAGAAACAGGACAGAAATCAGGAAGGCTGGAAAGCGAGGCAAAAGCACACGACAATCTGGCAAACTAGAAGGTGGAAATGGGCCGGTATATGAGGGGAACTGCTGATGAGGGAAACCAGGTGTGGAGCTGGGTGGGGAAGCACAGGTGAAGGGAATGAGTGGATCTCTGGCTGATTAGGGTGGCAGGATCTGGAAAAACAGGGGAGTGAGTTAAACAGTAAAAAAAAAACCTATCCTACACTGTGGAACTGTGACAGAACCCCCCCCTCAAGGGACAGATTCCAGATGTCCCAAAAAACCCCACCCCGGGCAGGAGGAGGGGTCCCGGAGGAGGGCCCCGGCCAACACATGGCCAAGGCTCCGGGGGCCGTCCTCGGTGCCGGGCAGACCGACGAGGCAGTTCGGGGGGTCGCCCTTGGGGCGTAACAGGCGGATCCGGGGGTCGGTCTCGGGACTTGGCAGACTGGTCAGGGTGTCGGTCTGGGGGCTTGGCAGGCGGGTCAGGGGGTCGGTCTGGGGGCTTGGCAGGCTCGTCAGAGGGTCGGTCTGGGGGCTTGGCAGGCTGGTCAGAGGGTCGGTCTGGGGGCTTGGCAGGCTGGTCAGAGGGTCGGTCTGGGGGCTTGGCAGGCGGGTCAGGGGGTCGGTCTGGGGGCTTGGCAGGCGGGTCAGGGGGTCGGTCTGGGGGCTTGGCAGGCTGGTCAGGGGGTCGGTCTGGGACTGCGGCAGGCTGGTCAGAGGGTCGGTCTGGGGGCTTGGCAGACTGGTCAGGGGGTCGGTCTGGGGGCTTGGCAGACTGGTCAGGGGGTCGGTCTGGGAGCTTGGCAGGCTGGTCAGGGGGTCGGTCTGGGGCTGCGGCAGGCTGGTCAGGGGGTCGGTCTGGGACTGCGGCAGGCTGGTCAGGGGGTCGGTCTGGGATTGCGGCAGGCTGGTCAGGGGGTCGGTCTGGGATTGCAGCAGGCTGGTCAGAGGGTCGGTCTGGGACTGCGGCAGGCTGGTCAGAGGTTCGGTCTGGGACTGCGGCAGGCTGCTCGGGGTCGGTCTGGGACTGCGGCAGGCTGCTCAGAGGGTCGGTCTGGGACTGCGGCAGACTGGTCAGGGGGTCGGTCTGGGATTGCGGCAGGCTGGTCAGGGGGTCGGTCTAGGACTGCGGCAGACTGGTCAGGGGGTCGGTCTGGGATTGCGGCAGGCTGGTCAGGGGGTCGGTCTGGGATTGCGGCAGGCTGGTCAGGGGGTCGGTCTGGGACTGCGGCAGATCCATCCAGGATCGCCTCAGGAAGGGGAACAGAGACCACCTCCAGAACAGAGACCGGCGGGACCGCCTCAGGAACCGAGGGCTGCGGGACCGCCTCAGGAACAAGAGTCGGGGCAGACAGGAGGCGGGGAGCCGGAACCGGGGCAGACAGGAGGCGGGGAGCCGGAACCGGGGCAGACAGGATGCGGGGAGCCGGAACCGGGGCAGACAGGATGCGGGGAGCCGGAACCGGGGCAGACAGGAGGCGGGGAGCCGGAACCGGGGCAGACAGGAGGCGGGGAGCCGGAACCGGGGCAGACAGGAGGCGGGGAGCCAGAACCGGGGCAGACAGGATGCGGGGAGCCGGAACCGGGGCAGACAGGATGCGGGGAGCCGGAACAGGGGCAGACAGGATGCGGGGAGCCGGAACCGGGGCAGACAGGATGCGGGGAGCCGGAACCGGGGCAGACAGGATGCAGGGAGCCGGAACCGGGGCAGACAGGATGCGGGGAGCCGGAACCGGGGGCACCAGGAGGCGGGGAGCCGGAACAGGAGCTGGAGCTGGAACAGGAGCCGGAGCAGCAGCTGGAGCTGGAGCTGGAACAGGAGCCGGAGCAGGAGCTGGAGCCGGAGCAGGAGCTGGAGCTGGAGCAAGCTGGGGCTGGGGCTGACGCCTTCGTCGTTGCCTCCCCTGAGCCTGCAGGCTCCTGGGCCCACCCAGAGCCAGGCGTGTTCCCCAGAAAGGGGGAAGGGACTGGGGTGGGTCTGGGACCACCTCGGGAACAGCAACAGGCCGGAACTGGGGGCATGTCCCCGTCCCCTTCACCGTACGGTGGTAGAACGCCACTTGGTCCCCATAAAAAAAATCCCACAAATCCTCTTCCTTACGTGGTAGGTCCATGTTGGCTGGGTTCAGTCTTGGCCAGATTGTACTGTCACAGCTCAGACAGGACAGAGAACCCAAATGCACAACACCAGGCAGGATCAGAGTCCAAGAGGCTTTAATCTTTGTCAAAAGGCAGGCAGGGGTCAAAACCGGGCAGACAGGCAGATCAGGCAAACAAAACCAAAACGGGCAGGCAAAAATCCATGAACCAAGAATCGGGCAGGGTCAAAGACAGGCAGGCAGGCAGGCAGAAACAGGACAGAAATCAGGAAGGCTGGAAAGCGAGGCAAAAGCACACGACAATCTGGCAAACTAGAAGGTGGAAATGGGCCGGTATATGAGGGGAACTGCTGATGAGGGAAACCAGGTGTGGAGCTGGGTGGGGAAGCACAGGTGAAGGGAATGAGTGGATCACTGGCTGATTAGGGTGGCAGGATCTGGAAAAACAGGGGAGTGAGTTAAACAGTAAAAAAAAAAACCTATCCTACATTGTGAAACTGTGACAAATGGTTGTTTTTTTAATGGTCGCGCCACATGATATTTCATTAAATGGACATCAGTCAAACTAGGGCTGCACGATTAATCGTTAAAAAATCGCGATCTTGATTCATGCTTGAACGCGATCTCATTTCCAAATGACGACGATTTAAAAAAAAAAAAAAAAAAAAAAAAAAAAATTAAGATGGCTGCATAAAAAAAGGACTAAGCCTATGTTCTAGGTTGTTGTAGTCCTGTCATGGTCAACTGTCATGTTTGTTATATTTTGTTAATGATTGTGGATTACATTTGGAGAAACATCTACCTTTCTCATCACCTGACACATATTGCACATAAATATTGTTAAAATTGCTATTGTTAAAATTATTTAAAGACAAGAGAGATGTTTATTGTTTTTATGTTCAATGTCAGCTATTACAGCAAAAAGCAGCCAGAGGAATAATTTGTTGCCTCAGAACTACAGGATCTGTTACAAGTCCCCTTTCTGAAAGGGTGTTCAACTCAGGGAGGAACAAATATTGTTAAAGTGTTATTATTGTTTAAATTATTTAAAGACAAGAGAGATGTTTATTGTTTTTATGTTCAATGTCAGCTGTTACAAAGTTGATGCCAGTCTTTTATCAGGCACCATCATATTTTTTGTAACGTTTACCTTTTGTATCGGCAGCTTCTTAATAGCAGCAAAAGGCAATGGGGGGTTCATCCCAGCCAGAGGAATAATTTGTTGCCTCAGAACTACAGGATCTGTTACAAGTCCCCTTTCTGAAAGGGTGTTCAACTCAGGGAGGAACAAATATTGTTAAATTGTTATTATTGTTTAAATTATTCAAAGGTTTGTGTAAAGAAGACAAGAGATGTTTATTGTTATTATATTTTTGTTCAGCTGTTGCAAAGTTAAAGTAATAAGTGCAATACATTTTATATTGGAAAAAAAATCGTGAGAGAATCGTGATCTCAATTCTAAGCAAAAAAATCGTGATTCTCATTTTGTCCAGAATCGTGCAGCCCTAAGTCAAACTTTGTTTGTATATTATGATGGAAATATAAATAAAAATGTGTTGCATTCTTACAAACTACAAGACATTTGGGAAATCATGCCAGATAGAAGAAGATCGATCTAAAAACATTTAGAGTGATCAAACTTAGAGTTTACATTTAGAGTTTCAAAACCTGGTCGGACGGCACCACATGACATTTTGACACTTAAAACGACAACAAAATCCCAAATTTTTGGTAAAATTCAAGTGAGTCCATATGTGGGACAGGTAGTTCATATATATATGGTATTTTATTTTATCAATTTAAACCTTTTTTTTAATTGAAAAAAAAATTGTTTTTCAGAAAATATAGGCGTCACGTCATTGACCTATGTATGTATATATGTATGTATATATATATATATATATATATCCCTGTGTCTAGGGAGGGCAACTATATATCCCAACAGTCAATATTATTATCTCCCATAATCATTTTTTGTTCTCTGAAATCATCATCAGAAGATTCCCTGTTCCAGCTGTCACTGGAGTGGACGGCCATCAGAGATCATTTAAGGTTTTAAAGTCCACTGTGTCTGTCCCTCTTACATTGATGGAATGTAGGCCTTGTGCTTAGAAATCAGTTTAAACAACTTAAGGAAATTACCGCCGTCTTCATTTTCCTGGTATCCGCGTAGAGGAATTTCTTGCTTTGCACATGTGACGTCAAGTATAACTTTTCTATGCTCCGGATTTCTATCTATTATTTCACTTTGTTGAGGCATACAGAGTTAATTTGTCCAAACTTAGTACTACTGTGTATACCTGTCTAAATTCAAATTAGTTTTGTATTTGTGATGAGTTTGTCTATACTTTATCTGCATATTTCTTGTGTGCTCACAGGTATTAAAATAATTCCCGTCTCAGTGCTGTCTGACAACTACAGCTATCTTATAGTTGACACAGAATCCAGTGTTGCTGTTGCTATCGACCCTGCAGACCCTCAGAGCGTCCAGGTGAGTGCACTGGTGTCAGTGTTGGATCAGACTCACATGTAGCTCGTTTGTTCATAAGTGGGTTTTAGTTATCTCATAATGCACATTAATGCAACTCCCTGGTACAAAGTCTGACTGATGTCCAACTGAGCTCAAGTGTGCACAAAGCATGTATTTGACTTGATAAACGATGGCGAGCGAGTATGTGCTGCCTCCACTCTTTCATCCATACTCTAGATCAGGGCTCGGCAACCCGAGGCTCTAGAGCCGCATGCTGCTCTTTAGCGGCTCTAGTGGCTCCTGGAGCTTTTTCAAAAATGTTTGACCTTCTTTTCCTTTTTTCCTTTTCTTTTTTTTTCTTTTTTCCTTTTTTTCTTTTTTCTTCTTTCTCTTTTTTTCTTTCTTTTTTTCCTTTTTTTTCTTCCTTTTTCCTTTTTCTTTTTAATCTCGACATTTTGACTTTTTTTCTCGACATTTTGACTTTTTTTCTCGACATTTTGACTTTTTTTTCGAGATTGTATTTCAACATTAATCTCGACATTTCGACTTTTTTCTCGACATTTCAACTCTTTCTCGAAGTGCATAATGAAAAAAAAAACCTTCCCCCAGTTCTAACTAATATAGCTACATGTAGCATGTGTTGCCTTCATTCTAAGGCTGATACAAGACTTTTAATTTTTTGCGGCTCCAGACATATTTGTTTTTGTGTTTTTGGTCCAATATGGCTCTAAAACATGTTGGGTTGCCGACCCCTGGTCTAGCTACTGTTTAGCAGCTCTTCATTCAAGGTTTTTTATTTGCCAGCTTCCAGAGACAACGAGCTTTCATTCCAGTACAGCCCGTCCAAAGAAAACAAAGAAGAAAAAAACTTTAAAACTTTAAAAAGCTTACAATTTTTATGTTTCCTGCCATCTGTTCTTTTAATTATTTCTTTTTATTAAATAAATGGTCTCTGCTCTTGACCAGCGTTTACTGTGTGCTGGCATCTTGAAACTTTGTTTGGAAAACCAAAAAAAAAACAATAACTTCAATAAATTCACTACGTATTCAGACGGCACTACAAACTGGCTCTGGTGCTGTGCAGTGCTATATATATATATATATATATATATATATATATATATATATATATATATATATGTGTGTATATATCTGATATCTGATGGTGCTGGAAGTCTTGAAACAGTTTGATGGTGTAAACCTTTCCTCACTGGAACTATTTTCTTCTCAATGTTTACATTGTATTTCTCTCTGTTCAGTGTTGCTTCAGAAGAGCCGTAATGCATCTAAACGATGGACACTGCATTTCTTTCTTTGCTAAAAGGTGTTAGAGTTGCTGACTTGTGTGACTTGAGTTCTGGATTCTGCTTTCCTGCTGCAGTCACGTAGTCACACGCTGACATGACTCCCTTCAAAATACTGTACTGCATATTTGTAAGGGAATAGTAAATGAAACACACATTGGGAAAAATGATAGAATTAAATAAAACTTAACCAAAATAGTTAACATGACCAAGATTAGGTCAGTTGTAAATTCTGAATCTTGGTTTAGATTAAATTCCCTTTGATGGCCCAGCCATGGTAAGGTGTGGATTCTCTCAGATTTGACAGCACTCATTTTTCAGGTGGTCCTGGAGAAAGAGGGAGTAACGTTAAAGGCTATCTTGTGCACACACAAGCACTGGTAGGTTTTTTTTTATCAAATCTGTAGCTACTTTGTGTGGAATGTATTTCAAATGTGATGTATATGGGTTTTGTTTCTAGGGACCACAGTGGGGGAAACAGTGGCCTGAAAAGGCTTCACAGCTCCTGCAGAGTTTACGGAAACGCAGCCGATAACATTCCTGGCCTCACACAGTAAGCCCGGCCTGCACACTGCAGCACACAACTTTTCATACTCTTCCTACGACTGTAACAAGGTTACTCTTTTTCTGCTTCACGGTATTTATTTTCTCTGTGCTTTGTTGTGTAAAAACTCTGAACACCTCTGCATGATCCGTCTAAACCACCGGGGTGACCGTCCGGGCTGAGACTGAGGGCTTTAGATGATAATGAATACAGACGGGAGAGAGTTCAGCAGATTCCAGACATCATGTCTAAATGTACATCAGTAGCTTCATGCAGAGGTGACGCACAGAATCAGGATGCAGAATAACTACACCACAAAAATGAACGCTAAACACCAAGGCTGTGGAGAATTTGATAGTAAAATGCCCCCTATATATATATATATATATATATATATATATATATATATATATATATATATATATAATTGATGATTCTAAATTGCCCGTAGGTGTGAGTGTGTCTGGTTGTTTGTCTGTATATGTGGCCCTGCGATGCACTGGCAACCTGTCCAGGGTGTAACCCCTGCCTCTCGCCTGAAAATAGCTAGGATAGGCTCCAACAGACCCCCGTGACCCTGAAAAGGATAAAGCGGGTATAGATAATGGATGGATGGATATATATATATATATATATATATATATATATATATATATATATATATATACTGAAATATTGCAAGTCTTTTATTATTTTAATATTGCTGATTATGGCTTACAGTTTAAGATTAAGATTCCCAGAATATTCAAATTTTTTGAGTTTGAGTTTTCTTAAGCTGTAAGTCATGATCAGCAATATTAAAATAATAAAAGGCTTGCAATATTTCAGTTTATTTGTAATGAATCCAGAATGACATTTTTGCTTTACAGAAAATAAAGGACTTTATCACAATATTCAAATTTTCTGAGACAGTCCTGTATGTAAGGCATAATGCCCGACGAGGAGACGTTATCATAAATATATGGACGACGCGGGGCGTGAACCGTCCGATGTGACGTTTGCCTCCGCAAAGTCCATATATTTCTATTTACGTTGGGCATTATCCCGCTTATACCACGGTCACTTACCGAAAAACATAAATATTAAATCATGCTTTAATGTGTTGTTGAATCATTAGTTTTATAACCAGCCACAGCTGAGCGGCTGAGCGGCTGAGCGACTATTTAATCTCTCGTCTGCAGCCGTTGGAACCTGGTAGTTTTTACCACCTGAGGGTCTGACTAATACCTGGAACAATCACTACCGTCCCATAAGAACCTTAATGGACACAGTGTTGATTCTCCAGTAACTAGGACGGACCTGAGATACGACTCAGCAACGGGAGATATTCTAGTCCGCTCAGCTCCGCTATGCTACAGTAACAAACAGGAAGTAGATTTGTTTCAAAGAATCTAAAGTCCACAGATAGTTTCCTAAATCGTTTTATTAAGCTACAAATATTATCATTCAAATAAATAAACGAAAACAAGACGGTCAGCTATCCCAAGGTAGATACTACTTAAAATGAAATGTTACATTTCCATTAATTGTGAAATTGGTAAGAGATACTGGCGTGTCCATCATGGTTGGAGGAATATTTAAAGTTTGTGATGGATCCTCGTCACTGGTCCTGTCCTGATGGATCCGTCAGCCTGCAGGCTGCTCTCACACTGACCCGTCACCACATCGTCTAGCGAGTTTACACTTTACTAAATCCGTCAGGTGTCCGTCCTGCGGTAGCCGGCTCTTCTTCTCTGAATCTCCGTTGTCGTGGTTACCACCTGACAGTTGATCCAGCGCAATGATATTAAAGTTATCAGGCAATTTGACCAAACTTGTTGTTGTGCCACACAGAGGGGCTTGGCTGTCCAGTTATCGAAGGTTATTCATAATTTTATTCAAGAATTATTAATAATTAATAAAGTCGACTATTTATCAAATTGAATTATCAAAATGATAATAATTCTCGTATGGGGCACCACCCTGGGCCTTAATCCAGGGAAATGATAACTTTTAACAGCAGAAAATCAGTCTCAAAATAGGGATTCTCCACCAGAACACAGTAAGAGCTGTTATTACTGGTGAATAATGTTGAAGGCGTGCAGTTCCAGCACTGGCTCTGTTCGAACAATCAGATGTGACCAAACTTGTATGAAACACAAACAACTCCTCATTAAAAATCAACCAGAATTTATTTACATACAGGTGTCAAAAGACGGTAAATGCAACACCCAAATAGATCCTGATGGCGCACTACGATAAACAAAAACCTTTTTTTTTTTTTTTTTCCCCCTTGTCTGCACACATATTAATGATTGATACCATGACGGTAGAAACCAAAAGTATATATACCGGTATGTGCATTATTACTATATTCAATATATATATATACGCATACATATGCGTACGCATACATATGCGTACACATACATAAATATACACATACAAACCCAGTGAATTTTTTTTTTTGGGGGGGGGGTGACGACATCCACTGCCAATCCAGGAAGCAGGAACACACGGAAACACACGTCAAGCACTGGAAATCTGCAACAAAAAACCACAAACAAAGCACGAAACCGTGCGTGCGTGCGTGCGTGCGTGCGTGCGTGCGTGCGTGCGTGCGTGCGTGCGTGCGTGCGTGCGTGCGTGCGTGCGTGCGTGCGTGCGTGCGTGCGTGCGTGCGTGCGTGCGTGCGTGCGCGCGTGTGTGTGTGTAATAAACCAAACGAAGCTCCACCTGAAGTGTATCTATAGTGGGGGAGGGGGGGGAGCAACCCCGCCACCCGCGAGACCAGAGGCCGACACGGAAGAGCCCGGAACCCAGGCCACCGGCAACCCCACAGAAGGGAGAAGTAGGAGGGAGGCAACCCACCGCCTGCGAGGCCCCCCCCCGCGGCGGTGGCCGAGGGGGCCCGCGGGCGGGGCCCCCACGGCGCGGGAAGAAGCAGCCAGGGACCCCGCGGCGGCGGACCGCGACCCAGGCAATCGCCGGCCACCCGGTCCGGGCCGGACACGCGGCCAGGAGGCCCTCACCCTTCAGGCCAACGACCCCCACCCGGCAGGGGGCCAGCCTGCCCGGAGAGACAATAATAATAATAACCATCTTTGTATAATATAATATTGATAAATTATTAAGTTTTGATGTCCTGCCAATGGAGGCCCAAATCCTCCATGGCAGGACCCTTCCATACCGCATTCTCACCGACACAGACACACAATCACGCACCGTTTCCCCCTCCCCGGGGGGGTCCGGCACCGCTAGAAGGCACCCCAGGCTGCACGGCGAGCCCCGCCAGGCCCGGGTATCCCGACCCACCTATCCCAGGCCGGTGAGGGAGCGCGGGTGATGTGGGACCCCCTCCCGCCCCTGGTGTTGAGTGCATGTGATTAATAAACAAAAACCCTTAACTAACAAGAAAAACAACAATCAATAAAAAATGAAACTTAAATGCATGGAATGAAAAAGAAGTCAAAGCAATAACATGATATCAACGGACATCTACCGTTCAAAACATTTAAAGATGGCGGGGCTTCTGTGGTATTTAAAGATGGCGGAGCCCTCTTCGGGCCACGTGCGATCAGACCAGATGACAAATGCAGCATTTAAAACGTGCCTACGACAGAAAACAACGACTACCAAATAATCAAACACGATAATGATAACAATGATAATGATGATGTATTCAGATTCAGATTCAGAACGTTTATTTGCCATTTGTGTAACACACAGGAAATTGTCACGTTGGTAACAGTGTGCCTACTCAGTATTCTTTTCACATGTAAATAAATAAAACACAGGCACAAACACCGTAGTGAGGAATAAGCAAAAATAAAGTGCAGGCATATACATAAATTATAGTCCAGTTATGATTACTATTATTGTTATTATTATTTCTTCTTCTTCTTGTCATCATTGAGGAACGGGAGGAGGGAGGCGTTGATGAGCCTGGCGGCTGAGGGGAAGAAGCTGAGTCTGTGGCGGGCTTTCACAGCCTTAGGTAGCCTCAGCCTCCTACCAGAGGGGAGGACAGTGAAGAGGCCATGGCCAGGGTGAGAGGGGTCGGCCATGATCTTCCTAGCCCTCCTCAAGGCCCTGGAGTCGTACAGAGACTTCAGGGAGGGCAAGGGGCTGCCAATCACTCTCTCTGCAGAGCGTATCACTCGCTGCAGCTTGTGGAGGTCCCTTGCTGCTGTAGCGGGGAACCAGGTGATGATGGAGTGGGTGAAAATGGATTTGATGATGGCAGTGTAAAACTGGGCCATCATGGACCTTGGCAGCCTGAATTTCCTCAGCTGTCGGAGGAGATACAGTCTTTTTTGGGCCTTTTTCAGAAGGGCCGTGGAATTCAGTTCCCACTTTAAATCCCTGGAGATGTTAAGTCCCAGAAAGCGGAAAGAGTCCACAGAGTCCACCTGTGTGTCTCCCAGTACGATGGGAAGGGGAGGGGCAGCGTTCCTCCTGAAATCCACCACCATCTCCACTGTCTTGCGGGTGTTAAGCGCCAAGTTGTTGTGACAGCACCAACTCAGCAACCGCTCGATCTCCCTCCTGTAGGCCGACTCGTCACACTTGGAGATGAGACCCACCAGGGTGGTGTCGTCAGCGAACTTCAGGAGCTTGACCGAGGGGTGGAGGGAAATGCAGCTGTTGGTGTAAAGGGAGAATAGGAGAGGGGACAGAACGCAGCCCTGCGGGGAGCCGGTACTGGTGGACCTGGGGCTGGAGATGCACTACCCCAGCTTCACCCGCTGGGTCCTGTTGGTAAGAAAGTCCGTGATCCACCTCCTAGTGGGGACTGGGACCTGCAGCAGGGAGAGCTGGTTCTCCAGGATGGATGGGAGGATGGTGTTGAAGGCGCTGCTGAAGTCCACAAACAGGAACCTGACGTAGGGTGGTGCCACCCTACGTCAGGTTCCTGTTTGTGGATGCATACATTTGAGCCATTACTCAAATGTATGCAGTAATCTCAGTTCGGAACACAGATTTAGCTCTGAAACGCTCCAAGTTACTGATAACCAGGGCTCACGACTTCACACTCAGTTCTGAACCGCTCTTAAGTTCTACTGATCACTGCTCATGACCTCACGTCTCCTCGGGATCCGGATCGGGTGCCTGCGGGCTTTGTCGACTGCGGGTCGTGGTCCTGCTGGGGGATTTCCCAGTCAGTCTCTCGCGTCCCGTCCCTTCCCCTGAAACGGAATAGACAGCGGCGGGGCCGCCTCGTGCCGGGCCGTGCTTCCGGACCAACGGAGGCTCTCACGCATTCCTAGGCGCGGCGGGGGAGGGCGGTCATTCGTTGCCGTGCGTCCCTGCTCACCGCCATCGCCAACGCACGGCCGTCCGGGCCCTGGAAAGCAGCTCACAACCGGGCGAGACGCCGGCCGTCCGTCCGTCCATGAAACCGTCCCGATTCCTGTGCGATCAGCAAACAGGGGCTCGGACGGGGAAGGGGGCTTCAGTCGGAGCATTCAGTCGCAGCGGTGTCCCAATCTGATGGTCGGGAGCGCGTGGGCATCGTGAGCTCGGATATGTAAAACTTAAACAGGACAGAGTTTAGTGGGAGCCGGAGCCGCCGGGGATTGCGGCTCAGCGGACCGCGGCTTCACGGGCGGGCCCCGCGGGCCCGTTCCGATGCGGAGATGGGAGCCGGAGCCAAAGCTGACGGACTGTCCAGCTTGGCTGATGGAGAAGGAAGAGAGAAAAAGGGAGAGAGGGACGCAGCGCCGCGGTCCGCGCCGTGGATCCTCGCTGATCCTCCGGCCGGACCCGCTGGAGCACGCCGCAGATCTCTCCTCTTCCCCCCCCTTTTGGGGGGGAAGGTCGTGGTTCGACGTCCCTTTGGCCCGGAGCCAAAAAGTGGACGAACTGACCCACTGGGTTGATGAAGGGAGAAGAGGTTGAAAAAGGAGCAACCGAGGGATTAGAGTCCTCCGCACGCTGCGGTGACGTCATCAGTGCCTCGCTTGTGATTGGATGCGCGCCGCTTGTAGGCGCCGCCCCATCCTGCAAGGCATGCTGGGGGGTTGTAGTTTCTGACAAGGCGGCCATTTTAGGAGGCACATTATAGCCGATTTCTGGCTGAGCAGTTTCAAAGTTAAATATACACATTCACCAAATGTTCATATACATTTATAAGTTCAGAGTTCACATGAGCATATGGGCGTGGCCCAACATTGTTTTCTAGGTGTAGGTTATAAGTGATAACCTCCACCTGCCAGCCAATTAGAATCGAGTATTCACACAGACCGTAGTATAAATATATATATATATATATATATATATATATATATATATATATATATATATATATATATATATATATATATATATATATATATATATATATATATATATATATATATATTAGGGGTGCAACGGTTCAGGTAGCCCACGGTTCGGTTTCGGTTTTTAGGCCACGGTTTCGGTTCGGTTTCGGTTTAAGTTAAACCTAAATTATGGTTCTGGGTTAAATCGACGCAGAGCCTACGGCGTAGGGGTGCGCGCCGCCGCGTACCCTACGCCGTAGGCTCTGCGTTGGTGTAACGCAGAACCATAAATCAGCCTTTATGTGCATGAAGAGAGCTTTTTTTCCCCAAAATTATCTGTTTATTTCTCTCATCACTTTTCAAAATGTAAATTACTTTAATTCTTTATAGTCAACAGCCTCTTAATCTTGACAACTCAGTAAGTACATTTTACACTACTAAATACGTATGGGATAATGCCCGACGAGGTACATTATCAGAAATATATGGGCGTGAACCGTCCGACGCGAGCGGAGGACGGTTTCCCTCCGCGGAAATATTGTAAATTATTATAATTATAATTATTACAATATTACAAAATATTGTAGCTTGATCCTGATATGGGAGAGTTACAAAGTTGGGGAGATCAGCCTGAATTCTCTCGTCTCTCTGCCGGTCACAGTAATGCACGTGATGTCATGAAGGAGCGGTGGTGGCGGAGGGAGGGAGGGCTGAACCTCGGGTTTTTTTCAGGTGTTTTAATTTAATTATTGGGGGAGTTTTGCCCGAGACTTTAGAGTTGGAGTCTGCCTTTGTTTATGACTGTAAAGCTGTTCGTTTCCTTCCTGTAAATAAACCGGCCCGATCAGAGCCGTCTCCGCCGGCTCAGTGTAACGTTTCACTGACCAGGCGGAGACTCTGATCTTCCACTAGCCAGTCTCAAGCAATGATTACAGACAGTAAAAGCGTTGTCAACTGTTTTCACTCCACCGTCGTTGTAACCAACAGCGAAACCGAAATGATGCCACCGGAGATTTGAATGAAGCCGGCGCTTCTTCAAACTTTTTTTTCTCAACTCCCCCGCTCCGTGTCTGCTCTGTGTGAGCGGGGAGTGGGCGGAGCTACAGCAGTGACTCGCGGAGCGCTGTTCTGCAGCTGACAGGCACAAAAACACGCGGATTGTAAAGCATTAATGCAAAATTAATGGCAAAACCGAAAATCCGCGGCACACATGGGCGTATTGAACCGTGGAGGGCGAACCGAACGGTTCGATTTTATACCGAGAACCGTTGCATCCCTAATATATATATATATATATATATATATATATATATATATATATATATATATATTAGACTGTATTTTCTGCACTATAAGGCGCACCTTCAACGAATTACGCATTTTAAAACTTGTTCCATATATAAGGCGCACCGCATTATAAGACGCATAAATAAATATATGGTAAAATACCATACTATAGTGTCTGGGGTTGAGTTACATATCTACCTGATGGAGCTGCGCTACAGGAAATGCTACAAAATCCTACAGCAAATGCAAAAAAAAAAACAAGAAGAAAAGTACCGTATGTCAAACTTTTTTAGCAAAATAAAAACCAGCTTTGCTCCGTCTCGTCAAAGTCGCCATTATGTGAGTCAGCGTTGCTGCTGTTGTCTGGAACTTGTTTTTAGCGCCGTTACTTCGGCGACACCAACTACATTACCCACAATCCCCCTGACTACAGTAACAGAAATTACCGTAAGGCGCACTGCATTATAAGGCGCACTGCCGGTTTTTGAGAAAATTAAAGGCTTTTAGGTGAGCCTTATAGTGCGGAAAATACGGTATGTGTGTGTGTATGTATGAGACTAAACACTAAAGGTTCTCCTAACAGATCATAACAGCTGTGTGTTACATCAATTCAATTCATTCAATTCAATTTTATTTATATAGCGTCTAATACAACAGAGTTGTCTCTAGACGCTTTACAGAGACCCATACCCAGAACATAAACCCCCGAGCAGTTATTACATAAACAATGGCAGGTAAAAAACTCCCCTAGTGGGAGAAAAACCTTAAGCCAAACAGTGGCAAGGAAAAACTCCCCTTTAGGAGGGAAGAAACCTTGAGCAGGACCTGGCTCATAGGGGGGGACCCTCCTGCCGAGGGCCAGACTGGTGGGTCAGGGACGGCAACAGCACAGCAGGCAGGTGGAAGCAGCAACGGGATGACCAGGGGTGGGGACCGCAGGCTGGCACGCAGCTCCCGAAGCTCCGGCCCAATCAGCAAGTCCCAGGTTGGGGTGCAGGGTCGGGGAAAGACTTGTGCTCATCAGCGCCCAAAGAGAAGCAGAAGCTACCCAGGCTAATATTTCCATCAAAGCTTTTACATATTGTGATTATTTCTTAACCCTTCTTTCCTTTAATCAATAATAATGTTGACAGTTTAATTTTGAATGTATATTTCATTTAGTTTGAATGATCCTGGGTTCTGATGTGGTGTCCGTGTGCTGCTTCATTTCTTCTCCCAGCCCTCTCTTACACAAGGACACAGTAACCGTGGGTCGGATGCACTTTAAGGCTCTTTTCACCCCCGGACACACGGTGGGCCACATGATCTACCTGCTGGACGGCCGGGGGCTGGACGCCCCCCCAAGCCTCTTCTCCGGGGACCTGCTCTTCCTGTCTGGATGTGGTAACTTCTTAAGAGATGGGGACGGAGGGCGGAGTTGGGTTGTGTTTCTTCAGACTGACTTTAAGGTGTGCTCTAACATTCAGTGCTGGCGTTTGAACATTTTTCAGCGAGGGCCACGAGTGTTTGAAATTGAATTGCAAGAACTGAATTTGAATTGTGAGAACTGAATGTGAAAGTATAGAGTTGAATTTTCAGTGAGGATCAAATGCAGTTTCAGAACAATTTAATTCAATTTCATAATGTTGCATTCAGTTTCAAGTTTATAGAAATTCAGTTCCAAACTAATAAATCAATTTCAAATTATGCTATTCAGATTCAGTTTTTCAATGCAATGATTTAAATTAAACAAGACAAATTCAAATTATGTGATTCAGATTCAGTTTTTTAATGCAATAATTCAAGTTGGGCAATTCAAATATAAATGATTCAAATTCAGTTTCTAGTGACACATATTTCTGCCCATACCAACATCAGCCCATATGGAATCAATCTGCCTAAATGTGTGTGCCACTGGTCAATCACTTCATATGTTACTCATTAGAAATGTAGTTATTTGGCTTTCAGTTGATATTATGCTAAAAGAAAAGGGTTTTCATTAAGAATACAAATAAAGAGTGTATTTCTTAGACCACAGGCTTTTATTAGCGTGCTCAAGAAAGACCTTACGAAAGAGACACTTTTTACAAATGGAGCTATTGAACTTGTTTTTTGTTATTGTACATTGGCTAAAAAACAAGATGCATACAATTTCTACTGGCAGACAATTGTTTTTACTACCTCATTCTTTAGCGATTGTATAGAATTTGAATACAGGGAGATCAAAATGACTCTAAAATGTAAATAACTCATCTTAAACAGTCATTAGTGCCCCTGTCCTTGTAATAATAATGATAATATTTATTATTATTAGTGCCCCTGTCCTTGTAATAATAATGATAATATTTATTATTATTAGTGCCCCTGTCCTTGTAATAATAATGATAATAATTATTATTATTAGTGCCCCTGTCCTTGTAATAATAATGATAATAATTATTATTATTAGTACCCCTGTCCTTGTATCCAGTGTTTGCAGCTGATCAGTGTTAATATCCCCACCAAATGAATCTCATTAAAGTCTTGGTTACAGTTTACAAACCTGAGTGTGTGATGACACGGCTGGATCTAAAACTCATAAAACATCCAATTCTGCACTTGCAATGACTTGTTAACTTGTTTATTTTGTATTTATTCCAGGGAGGATGTTTGAGGGCAGCGCCACAACGATGCTGTCATCTCTGGATACGGTCGCGTCTTTAAGTGATGACACTCTATTATGGCCTGGTATGAAAATCTCCAGCTGGAAGAGTCTGAGTTTTATGCACATTTGTTTGTTTGTTAGTTTATGTTGCAGCTTGTGATTGTATTCTACTTCTATACGGCCAAAACGGGAAAAGGGGTTTACAAAGTCCAGTGTTTTGCAGCTGAACATTAAACTTGTAGGTAGGGCTGCAGCTATCCAATATTTTAGTAATCGAGTATTCTACTGAAAATTCCATCGAATAATCGGATAAAACATATTTTTGTTTAGTTAAAGAGCAATTATAAATATACATAAGATGCAGAGGTGGAAAAAGTACAAAAATATTGTACTTAAGTAAAAGTACAAATTTTCTGCTTGAAAATTACTTAAGTAAAAGTAAAAAGTACCCATTAAGAAAATTACTTAAGTAAAAGTATAAAAGTACCTCAACTTAAATATAATAAAGTACAAAAAGTACATGGGTTAAAATGTACTTAAGTACAAAAGTAAAAAGTACAAAGTACAAAGTACAAAATTCAAAGTACAAAATTATTTTCAAAAGGATTGCAAAGAAATGAAGAATCCAAGAATTTGCTTACAACTCTAAATAATGGTGATATTATTCTGACCCCTTTAGTGTTTGTCTCCATTACCCCATTTTAATTTCTCCCTTTGCTCATCACTGCTGCTGTACCACGCTGGCCCCGCTGACAGGCACCCCCAGCCTGTAGTATGCAGTGACAACATTAAGCAACCCCAGCTGATAAAGGATGAGACTTTTCAATTTTTAAATGCCAAAACCACCTTAGAAGGGGTGGAATCAAACAATGGTGCTCATGGACACGCGTCGGCTGCCGCTCAAGGCTGATTTATGGTTCCGCGTTACACCAACGTACCCTACGGCGAGGCTCTGCGTCGATTTAACGCGGAGCCATAATTCAGGCTTCAGTCCTCATCGGTACTCGACGCGACGGCGGTTCCTCCGGCCGTCCAGCCCGCCTCTGCGGCGCAACTCTCCCGGGAGCTGCGGCTCCTTCTCGGTATATTCACGCGCCCCCCTTCCTTCCCGTCCGCCTTATGGTTCCGCGTTAAATCGCCGCACACCTTACGCCGCAGGCTACGGCGTAGAGTGTGCGTCGCCGCGTACCCTACGCCGTAGCTCTGCGCCGGTGTAACGCGGAACCACAAATCAGCCCCCGCTGTGCTGTTCTTTAATTTGTAGCGAGTAACGACGTGTCCAATTTTAAATGTAGCGGATTAAAAGTACGATTATTTCCTTGAAAATGTAACGAAGTAAAAGTAAAAGTACAGAAAAATGAAAGTATCAATAAAAGTACAAATTCTCAAAAATCTTACTTAAGTAAAATAACGAAGTACTTGTAGTTCGTTACTTTACACCACTGATAAGATGTTAGATGTTAATTGACATCACTAAGACTAAATTATATAATCCAGTAGGTTCATGGCTGAGCATTTAAAAACCCTGAACTTACACCAGTCGACCAAATTCACTGATTCACTCAAAAAACTAAGGATCTTACCAAGAAATGTTCTTATTTCTAACCTAAAAATGCCATTACACCTGATAACACACATCACTTAAAAGATTAGGTGTTTTTCCCATGTGTTTCAATTGAACTTTCATTTGTGTCAAGCACATTTTAAGTTCTAGTTAAGTTTTAAGTTAAAGCCTTAATATAATTCAGAGCCCTGCTGTATTGGAGCACATTAGCCACCAGCGCTACTTGATGTTTTATCCATGAATGAATACAGAGCTAAGATTGAAAACTACCCAGTTAGCTTTATTAGGTTTTTATTTTTCACCCTCATCACTCTACAGCTCTGTGTTTTTACAGATTAAATGCGTTAGCCGCATCGACAGTTGTCATAATTAACAGAAATCCAGCCCTCCACAGGGCTAACGTTATGTTAGCAAGGTACCGTAACGTTAATCTCATTAATTAACGCTACGTTAACTTAATTTAACTTAACTTAACTTTCTTCTTCCTTTACGTGCGCGTTAAACGTAGTCCGGGTGAAATACCCTTGTAGCTCCTACAATGTAATAATTTCCTATAATGTAATAATTTCCTGAAAATGTAATAACGCCTGAAAATGTAATACAATTTGCACTTAACTCAATCAAAAATGTAATAAAACCCAATAATGTAATAACTTCACCAATAATGTAATAAAATATCCTGACTGATATTGTAATAACATTTTTACCAATAATGTAATACCTTATTACGTTATTGGGAATTTATTACATTTTCAGGTGGGTCTTTTTTTTTTTTTTTTCCAAAACTGATAATGTAATACTTGACAGATAATGTAATATATATGTTCATTTTCAGTCCAGAGTTCTACATTTTGGGCCCGATTTACTAAAGGTTTGCGTGTGTAAAAACGTGTGCAAACTTGACAGCACCCGCAAACCAAAGTGCCAGCTGATCTACTAACAGCGTGCAAAGAGGACTGCGTCTCTGAAATGCGCTAAATAGCACACGCAATCCATTTAGTACTTTTGCCCTGATGAATAATCAATATGGGGCGTACCCGCCATAGAGCGCTAAATACTGGGAGGGGAAGATGCAAATATCTCCATTTACCACACGCAATGAGATTTACCAAGCCTGAAAGTTTTTGCGCGTATTGTGATTGCGTCTGTATTTAATACGTTTGAAAGGAAGGTGCTAATCTGCACAGCATTACTATTGTGGTGAGGATTCTCCACATGCAAAAGGAGAAATATTTTATTTGAATGTTAAATCGAGTATTATTCAGCAAAAGGTTGCCACAGGAGGCATCTTCATTTTTTTTTGTTTGTGATAATAAATAAATCACGTGTTTTCATGGAGAAAAAAGTGTTTCTTATTGTGTGCCAATGACGTGATCTACTAGTTTGCATTATTCGTTTTTTATTCCAAAACGAATAATGCAAACTACAGATCACGTCATTGGCACCCCAGGATACAGCTTTGCCACCAAGGTGGCAAAGCGCTCTATGCTCTGTGCTGTTCTGAACACTTCTCTTCTCTTCTTTCGGCCATATGATGGTCCCGTCTGTCACACATTTACTGTCAGTGTTTGCTATATAATATATAATATTTGCAATATACTGTGGACATCTGAATAAAAACTTAACTCATAAATAGATTGAATCAAAGCACTCTCCAGCTCTGTGACTGAATTGTCTTTTTCTCCTCAGATCATGCCGAGCACCGCGGGGTCACGCAAACCCGACCAATTAAATATTAAAATCAAATTCAGTCCTGTGGCCCGTTTTTCTATTTCGTATTTTTGATCTGTGCCTAAAATTGAAATATGAAAAACCAGACGTTTTTCCGTTTTTTGTGTTACCAACTGCATTTATTCTATCGCAGGTTTTCTCCGATATTGCGTTTCTTTTGGTAATGTTTAAATTTATTTGCTGTAGTTCATTAATGTGTTTATTTGCCTCTTCCACTAATATCTCTAACTCCAACTCGTCAAATTTCATTTTGCACTTGTGACTGTGCATTCCATCCACTCTCCATGGCGCAGAGTTTGCGCTCGCAAACCTTAAGACACGCAACACCTCATTTAAATACTGCTGTTTGCACCTGTTATCAATTGCGCACGCAATCTTAGTTGATCACCCGCAAACCACACAACAACAGCACGCGCAAACTTTTTCAGTGCACACGCAATTTAGTACTCTTTATTTAGGATCTTAGTAAATCGGGCCCTTTGTGTTTTAAGTATCTAAGAATGTTCTATACGCTGGATTTGAAACACCAGAATGACTATTGTGTTAAATTACAGACTTTGAGTTCAATGTAATAAATTCCCAATAAAGAAATAAGGTATTACATTATTAGTAAAAATGTTATTACAATACCCGTCACGATATTTTATTACATTATTGGTGAAGTTATTACATTATTGGGTTTTATTACATTTTCGATTGAGTTAAGTGCAAATTTTATTACATTTTCAGGCGTTATTACATTTTCAGGAAATTATTACATTATAGGGTCGAATTATTACATTATAGGAAATGATTACATAATAGGCAGCTACAACCCTGCTTTGAGCTGGCAAAATTAAACGATTCCTGCAGGCAGAGAAAATTCCTCCATCATTTGTTGTAATGAAATTATTGGAGGAATGGTTTCAGCACCACCTACAAGTATAATCAGGTAGGAATTGTTTTCCTGTGTTTTCCCCAGGTCACGAGTATGCGGAGGACAACCTGCTGTTTGCTGCTGAGGTGGAGCCGAGCAACACGGCCCGGGAGAGCAAGTACCAGTGGGTGCTGCAGCAGCGCAGCCACCGGCTCTGCACGGTGGGAATCACACCATTGTTATTCCTCTCTAGTGATATCCCAGATAGGATTTATGTTCTCCTGTAATTGGAAAGATATTTTCACTTGCATAGCGTTCACGCTGCCAGAGCGCTAAGTGCACAGTTGTGCCTCATTTTCTCCTGTTCCTGACTCCCTGTCAAGTTTCATCTGTGGTTCTGCAGCGGAGCACCGGCTCTCGGTGCAGTTAACGGCTTATCTAGAATTTAGATTACTTTTTATCTGTTATCAATAGAGCATGGCCCTAGAGGCGGCTTTTAGCATTCACTCCCAGAGCTCATTGAGTCAGCCATTGACTGTTTCTTGGAAATTGTGCATTTTATCATGTGTATATATAAGTTCAGTTCTTCTTTAGTTCTTTAAAAATAACTAAACTAACTAACTAACTAAAATACCACCATGGAAGGTACTGCAGAAGGAAAGTAGATTAGTCTTCACACACATTTCTACTTTCCATAGCAGGGAAAGTAATGAAAGAACTCTTAACTAATAACAATAACATGCCGTGTGTGTGTGTGTGTGTGTGTGTGTGTGTGTGTGTGTGTGTGTGTGTGTGTGTGTGTGTGTGTGTGTGTGTGTGTGTGTGTGTGTGTGTGTGTGTGTGTGTGTGTGTGTGTGTGTGTGTGTGTGTGTGTGTGTGTGTGCGTGTGCGTGTGCGTGTGCGCGTGTGTCTGTCTGAATTCTGCTCAGTCCAGAATTATAATTCAGTTTACAATGTTGTTAGTAGTTACATCAGATAATTGTGGTTTTAGTGTTGAATTGAAGAGTTTTAAGGCGCTAATGGCTCAGAAACTTTATCTCATTTAAATTCCTGTCTACCTCAATTTCTGGATGTTCCAGGTTTTACCCTCACGTTGCAGCGACAGCTCTTCTTTACCAAGTAAACCCTGGATAGAAACCCTGAGATCCCACAACACCGGAAACCCTGCTGCCATTTCAACATCCTATCTGTGACTGCAGGGTTTTCTGCAGTGACGGCAACCAAAACTAAACTACGGAGTAGAGCGACACAAGCTCCACACTTGGAGTGTCACTGACTACGTTTACATGCAGTCAACATTCGGGTTATTGCTAATATTCCGGTTACTGAAACATTCAGAATATTCCGTTTACATGGTAATTAATCATTCAGGATATCTGGATCAAACCAGCGACGCACGGAGAACATGATGACGCAATTCCTGTCATTTCTGCTTCTTCTTCCTGTATCCAAATCCAAAACAAATGCTGCTTCGCGCAACTTTTCTCTCACCTTCTTGTAAATCTGGCTATCCCGGTACTTTCTACCGTCTACAAATGCAGAAATGTTCATATCCTTCATTACATTTATGAAGTGATTAGTCTCCTCCTGGTCTTGGTTTCTCCGTGTTTAGAAGAACTTCCTGGACTCAAAAGACCAGGATTCCTTGTGAACAGAGCATGTGCAGAAAACAAATTCCTGTTCCGTTTGATGGGGATATTCCGTTTGGCGTTTACATGACCCAATATTCAGGTTTTAAAAGGAGTAACCCAGGGCTCATATTGGGGTTTTTAAAAACCCCAATATGAGCAAATTCGGGTTATTCAAAGGGGTTATTGGTGTTTACATGGCCGTGGAAATTCAGGTTATTGCCAATATTCTGGTTTTAAAAGGGTTATTGATGCATGGAAACACAGTCATGTCTCCCTTGACGGGACCGTCTCGCTGCAGAAACGAGCTCAGGGCTCCCGTTGATTCAGCGTTATCAGGAGTTAAACTTTCCATGCAGTTTATATTTGTTTTTGTGCTGTGTATGTATTTTATTTTGAACCCTTGTTTAAATCCTGGCGACCAGTCCGAGAGCGTTAGAGGAAAGAGAGGAGTACACAGTGGATTCACGTTTATTACCATTTACTACCATCGTTTTTATGCTGGTCGTATCAATTTATTTTGTTGTATTTATCGGCCACACATTAAAGGCCGGTACGTGAAAATATTGTCTGACATTATTCCGGTCATTGGCGGTAAAAAGGTTGGGGACCGCTGCTCTAAAGGACTTTCAAAGAAAATTTGAATATTGACTGGGAGTGGGGACCGCAGGCAGGTGGAAGCAGCAACGGCATGACCGGGGGTGGGGACCACAGGCAGGTGGAAGCAGCAACGGGATGACCGGGGGTGGGGACCACAGGCAGGTGGAAGCAGCAACGGGATGACCGGGGGTGGGGACCGCAGGCAGGTGGAAGCAGCAACGGCATGACCGGGGGTGGGGACCGCAGGCCAGCAGCAGCTCCCGAAGCTCCGGCCCAATCAGCAAGCCCCAGGTTAGGTTCAGGGTCGGGGAAAGGTTGAGAAGGGGCAGGGCCAGGGAGAGGAGTCTTGACGGACAAATCTCTCCCCCACCTGCCCGGGCCGTTACCCTGCCCCTCTCACTCCCACGCTGCAGGATCCGGTGTTGTGCATTCAGAGATGCTCTTCGCCACCAGCAGAGGATGCTGCACCATGTACAGAAGAGTATCTTCAGAAAGACTACAAATCTTGATAATGCTCTGTTTGCTCTGTATTTCCAGAGTCCGTCCACCATCGGAGAGGAGAAGCAGTACAACCCGTTCCTGCGGAGCCACTTTGCAGAGCTGCACGCAGCGCTGGGGGTGCAGCAGCTGCAGGACGAGGACTGGACTACGTTCAGGGCCCGAGTGCTGGACCAGCTACGCAGACACAAAGATCTGTACAACCGGAGATAGTTTACATTTACAAAGCTGTTGAAGTGAAGGTGAATTCTGTCTAAAAGCTGAAATGCTGAGATTGGAGTGTTTTATTTTGAGCTTGTATTTTGTACAGTACACTGTCATGATATTTAAAAAAATCACGGTACCATTGAACAAATAGTTTTTGGTACTTTACGTTGGAGCATTAAATATTACAGTAAATGATAAATGTGATCTTACAGGTATTTACTGTATTATATCTTAATTTGCCCTAAAATGATGTATTTTTAAAGTCAATATTATGTTCTGATACATTTTGAATAACTGCTAGAACGCCTACATATTCTGGTTCTCAAAAAAATTTATATTTCTAATATAATACTAAAATCAAGACTAGTGCAACAATGTATTTAACTTTGGAATGAATAAATTATTTCTAAATTTGAGTAATAATTGAATATATATTTTGTTTCATATTCTACTTGAAATGGTCATTGTTACAAACTATTTTAACATACACCAAGTCTTTTCTGTTTACCTCCATTCTTCCATCCTTCCATTACAGTAGCAGAAAAGATTTTCTCTTATTGTTTAAATATCAGTTTCCTTTGTAGAAATGTTTTACTTTTAGGAGGAGCTACCTCTGTCCAGCCGTCTTCTTGTGTTCCTGCTGACAGGAAAATACAGCTAGTTAACTTTGGACCCTCGTCAGGGTCGTGTTCTGCAGCTCATTTACAGCTATGTCACATAACACTGACTACGTTTCCATGCAGTCAAAATTCAGGTTATTGCTAATATTCCGGTTACTGAAACTTTGGGAATATTCCGTTTCCATGGTAATTAATCATTTGGGATATCTGGATCAAACCAGCGACGCACAGAGAACATGATGACACAATTCCCATCATTTCTGCTTCTTCTTCCTGGATCCAAATTCAAAACAAATGCTGCTTCACGCAACTTTTCTCTCACCTTCTTGTCAATCTGTCTATCCCGGTACTTTCTACCGTCTACAAATGCAGAAATGTTCATATCCTTCATTATACACACTGTGTAGCACAAAACATCGTATAATATTTTGCATTCTCATGAAATGCGTTGAGATGTCTTCTTTCAATGTTACTTAAAATGGTTTTTAACAGTATTCTGGTGATCATATAGTGGTTTTAACATTTATTCTTTACAATTAATTAAATACAATCTGTTTTAAACTCCATTTTAACCCATGTCATCCTTTTTATGTAGGCTTTATTTCTGAAATAAGAAAATGGAAAAGGAAAAATGCAGACGCAGTGAAACCAGAATGATTCAACTGCTCTATCCCGCCCTCTAGTGGTGAACAGGAAACACATCAGGCCTCTGGCTCGGCAGAAAATGGCGGCCAACAATCAATGTGAAATACAATGACAAACTTTGAAACCTCTTACCTGGTAATGAGTGGCTCAGAGTACAAACAATGTGGTTAGCTCATCTACTGGCATGGACTTCCATAGGAAAAATAACAGTGAATTCAGCAGCTTTGAGCAACAGATAGTGGAAGGTGATGCATGTGAGACACCCCATATATTTATATATATATCTAGGCAACATTTGTGGTCATGTTTTCAAGCTCCTCGCATTTCCACCTGGCCATGAAGAAAAGAACCTCTTGGTGATTTGGTAGGCATGCTTATTTTGATAAAAATGTGTTTTTTGCAAAGTAAAATTTCTTCCTGTCAACTTAATCAACGATTGTGTCAAAACAAATTGATCCTGGTAGAACAAGTTATATCATCCATGTTCAATAACTACCATCATATAAAACTGATTGATGCTAGTTGAAGATCAGTCTGAAATGCAAGAAAGGGTTTTTTAGGTAAAAACCTAAGGTATATATATGTGCATTATTACTATATTTAATATACATATATACACATAGGCTACATATGCATACACATACATACATTATATATATATATATATATATATATATATACATATATATATACATATATATATATATATATATATACATATATATATATACATATATATATACATATATATATACATATATACATATATATATATATATATATATACATATATACATATATATATACATATATATATATATACATATATATATACATACATATATATATACATACATATATATATACATACATATATATACATACATATATATATACATATATATATATATATATACATACATATATATATATATATATATATATATATATACATATATGTATATATATATATATATATATACATATATGTATATATGTATATATATATATATATATATATATATATATATATATATACATATATATATATATATATATATATATACATATATATATATATATATATATATATATATATATATATATATATATATATATATATATACATATATATATATATATACATACATATATATATATATATATATATATATATATATATATATATATATATACATATATATATATATATACATACATATATATATATATATGTATATATATATATATATATATATATATATATATACATATATGTATATACATATATGTATATATATATATATATATATATATATATATATATATACATACATATATATATATATACATATATGTATATATATACATATATGTATATATATATATATATACATACATACATACATACATACATACATACATATATATATATATATATCTGAGCTAAGCTACCATGTAAATGATCATGTGTGTGTGTGTGTATATTTGTGTGTGTGTGCGCGTGTATGTATGTGTGGCTATATGTGTGTGGGTGTGTGTTTGTATGTTCCGTGTGTGTGTGTGTGTGTATATGTATATGTCTGAGTGGCTGTGTGTGTGTGTGAGCGTGCATATGTATGTGTGGCTAAGTGTGTGTATCTATGCATGTATGAATATATGTGTGTGTGTGTATATAGCTATAGCTAACCCCAATTTTGACTGCATGTAAACGTAGTCAGTGATAATGTACATTAAAAGATTAAAAAACACAATTAAAACATAATATTCAGCTGTTTCACAATTCATATAACTCGTGTTACACCAATTTGACCAAATGATGACAGAAATGATGAGCGCTCCAGAGCTTGGTAACAAATGATAAGCCTGTATAAATAATCTGCAACAACTTTTCCAGTGACTCTGTCCTTCACAGGATAAGTAACATGGATCACTGCAAAAACTCAATGTTAACAAGAATATTTGTCTTATTTCTAGTTAAAATGTCTCATTTTAGTTAAAAAAAATCTCATTACACTTAAAACAAGACTCATCACTGGAAAAACAACAATTTTTACCTGTTTCAAGTAGATTTTCACTTGAAATAAGTAAAAAAAATCTGCCAGTGGAACAAGATGTTATTGCTTGTAATGAGAAGATAAATCTTATTTCAGGTGAAAATTGTCAAATGTTATTTTTCTGGTGATGACTCTAAATGTTGAAATAGCAGTAAAACCACATTCATTAATGAAATGACATAAGGGATGGAAAGGGGGATGATTTGTACCGTTTTTATTTCAGGGGGGATGCCATCCCCCCTCATCTCGAGTACTGATAAGTAACAATATTTACCCACCTGGAGGAGTATCCACTTTGCCCATTGGGAAGAATGAGATACTTCCCATCTTCTAAGCATTTCTTCACTTCTTCAGGTCGTCCTCCCATCCCTCAACAGCAGGAGGCAGAGGTAAGATGATATTGTCCCGTTTGAGCTGTGACAGGTGGTGTTTCCACATGTTTTATATCCCCAACGCTCGGAGAAAGAGGGTTAACGCATTCACTCAGCATGTAAACAAACGCGGTTCTGGCAGCACCGGAAGTAGCACCCACAATTCACGCAAAGCCTCATGGGGCGTAGGAATAAGGTGGATATACCCTATTGCTCAGACTAAAAAATGGCTTTCCCATCAATTACCAATTCTTGCATGAATCTCAAACATACTGTTGCCGTTATCCATAGATAAAAACAGCCATTGTTGAGAAACTTCTTTATTCATCAGAACTGATTCATTCAAACAAATAAAACATGAATTATAACTGAATGAATACAAACAATAATACATATGAACACAAAAGATTAAAGTTGCAAGGGGCATTTGAATTTAAAATTAAAGAGAAAAAGAGTGATCTTGTTTCCATGTGCTAGGAATAATCATGGTCCGTATTAACCTAAATGTTTAAACACTAATGATCCATCAGACCAACAAATGAAATATAGCACATGTATCGTCTTGATTTCCCAGACATTAGTTATTCTATGTTTCTTTTTGAGTCCTGTTAATTCTGTTGGGTTAGAGTCCTTCAGGTTTGAATCCTGTTAATTGTATTTTGTGTTATTTTATTGCTTCTTTGTTTAAACTTTAAATCATGCTTTTTATATTTTTACTGTGTGGTGTTTTAATGTCTCTGTAAAGCACTTTGAATCACTTTGTTGTTGAATTGTACAACACAAATAACCTTCAGTTCCCTCATCTACTTTCCCCTGCCTGTCTCCGTCACCTGCATCACCCAGTCATGTCTTTAGGACTAATAGCCTACAGCGTTTGCATTTTTATATAAAGTTGTGTTTAAATATTCATTTTCAAAGTGCAATAAGTAGTAATAACCAGCCTGACTGAACCCAACCCCAATTCATTATGCATATTTTAAAAAGCATCACTTGATTGCAATTTAAATAAGATATTATCTTATCTGATTATCTGACTGTCATTATTTTTATTTATACATATATTTGTATTCACATGTTCAGCTCCCAGAGTTTCACAGACACATTCAAACCTTGACCTGGATAGCCTTGTTTTTTTATCCTTAGGCTTGAAGACAAATGTATGAAAATCTATGTTTTTAAAGCTGTTTAACACAGCTCCAGATATTCAAATGTTGACATGAATACAGTAGATGTGAGACAGTTCCAACAGCATCCTCATCAGTGACAGTCAGGGAGAGAAGCGAGGTGATAAATCACAGTATTATCTGGTTCTTGAAGCTGCGGTTCAGGTCTTTGTGTGGAAGTACAATGGAGTTCAGTATAATCACCTCTGAAGGAATGGTAACGTTACAACCTGAGGAGACAAAACACAACAGTATTAACGTTTAACGCAATTTATGACAAAGACATAAGGAGTTGTTTAACTTCTGACATTTGAGACATTTCTTGTGTAAAATGACGGGTAGCTTCCCCTCAACGTGGTCTTAGAAAAGCATTGGAAGGTGATTTAACCAAACTATTTCTCTATTCTCTTTAAAGCCATGTGGTTAACAGCAACTTCAAACTTTAATACACAAGTTGATTATCTTGGCAACAAAGACACAATTTACAATGGGACCCCTATTCCATTTAGACTTCACTAAAGGTGGAAAGAAGTGGTGTTTCAATGTTTTAGAAGAGTCTTATTCCTACTATTCCTACTTCCTACTTGAAACAATTCAGCAAATTCAATGTGATTGCAGTTTCCGAGACCTGGCTGGAAAAAGAAAAGGGTTACAATTGTTCACTATGGACAGGACCGGTGCTAAATCTGGAGGAGCTGCATTATACGTCCATGCAACTTTAAGATGCAACATGATCTTTGTCAGCCGCCATGGTATTATGGAATGTATTACTATTGAAATTATTGGTGCAGATACAAAGAATATAATAATCAGCTGCATTTATAGAACACCTGGATCTTGTCTAGAAACATTCAACCAAAAACTAGATGACCTTTTCGGTAACATAAATGACAAGGTACAAATAATGTGTGGGGATTTCAATGTAGACCTTCTAAACCCCCATGGACATCCTAAAATAACAGATTTTACTGATGGTTACTGGTTTCACCATTTTACTATTTATTTTTAAGTGGAGGCTTCTTCAGGCTTTAGGAGTGAATACTGGGCCGTGGTGTGGCAGATCATTCTCACAAACCTCACTGGTAGATCCAGTGGACCATGAACAGGACACGGGATGGTAATCAGAGTACAGGCGGGGCAAATGGAAGATTCATTTCATGGAATGTTAAAGGTTTGAATGGACCTGTAAAGCGAGCTAGAATATTTGCACATCTTAAACTTTTAAAATGTGAAGTTGCTTTTCTGCAAGAAACACATTTAATGGTTAAAGACCACGTCAGATTTAAAAAAAACAGTGGGTTGGCCAAATTTTTCATTCAAATTTCAATTCTAGGTCACGTAGCACAGCAATCATAATCCATAAAAAAACACTCTTCAATGCCACAAACATCATATCTGACCCACAAGGTCGTTTTATTATCGTTTCATGATCACTTTACCACAAACCTGTTCTATTGGTTAACGTATATGCACCCAACTGGGACGATGAGAAATTCATGGAAAAAGTGATCTTGTCTATACCTGACTTAAACTCACGCTGCCTAATCTTTGGAGGAGACCTAAACTGTACAATTAACCCTTCCCTGGACCGTTCTAACCCAAAGTCTAAGACCCCTCCAAAATGGCTAAAACACTGTCAGCACTGTAATTGATTATTTTTTCATAGACAGTCTATTACTCCCTCTTGTTAAAAACATAGAATACTCCACTATTATTGAATCCGACCATGCCCCAATAATATTAGATCTTTCCTTCCCACTTAACTTCTCTGACCGGCCCCATGGAGATTCGATGCTACTGTACATTACTGACGGACGAAGGATTCTGCCAACTGATTTCAACAGCAATTGATAATTTCCTAGAAACCAATAACAAAGATAATGTCTCCCCCTCCTTGCTGTGGCAGACTCTTAAAGTGGTAATAAAGGGGGATATTATCTCCTACACATCTAGGGTTAATAAAGCTAAGAAACTAGAACAAGAACAACTTCTCAGCTCAATACTTGACATTGATCGTCAATATTCTGTCTCTCCTACTCCGGAACTTTATAAAAATAAGTTGGATCTTCAAGCCAAATATGAATTATTATTATCTGAAAAGACAGAACGTATATTACTGAAATCACGAGGCTTCGTCTATGAACATGGCGAAAAGGCCGGCAGACTGCTAGCGCATCAATTAAAATGTAAATTGTCCGATCAACAGATTACACAAATACAAAAAGAAAACAGGGAGTTAACTACAGATCCCCTCAAAATCAATAACACAATTAAGGCATTTTACTCAAAACTCTACACTTCGGAGGCACCCAGTGACAATACCGTTGTAGCAGGGCGAGTGCTACGGGGGCCCGACCGACAGGATTGAGAGGACACAGAGTTAGGTGCAGAACCCTTTATTCAGCAGAATCACCGCCACACGTGCACAAGCACCTTCACACAGCTCCAGCAGCAGCTTCTCAGTCCGAACCAGCTGCAGTCTCCCAGTCCTCCTTATCAAGGCTGGCAGGGTGGAGAGGCTGATGGGACACACCTGTGTCCCGTCAGCCTGAGTGGCTGCAGCTACTCCACCCTGCCACAACCGTCATGCACAACTTTTTCAAGAATTTAAACACCCCTGTGATTAACCCCGCCCATAAAGCAGAACTAGAACCTTTCAACTAACAGAAATTTCAAATGCAATTTCAGCGATACAGAGCGGCAAGGCCCCGGGTCCTGATGGTTATCCAATTGAATTCTACAAAACATTTTCAACCAAACTAACAGCACTTATCTTTGATATGTTTAATGATTCGTTGAGTACCGGGGCCTTGCCGCAAACGCTAACTGAGGCTTCCATAACACCAAAGACGGGGAAGGACAGAACACAGTGTGGATCATATCGACCCATCTCGTTGTTAAATAGCGACATTAAAATTCTGTCCAAAACGCGTGCCCGGCGCCTAGAATCTGTTACTGATGAGGTGATCTCCCCTGATCAAACAGGTTTCATGACCGGTCGCCACTCCTTCTCTAACACCAGATGTGGTTATCTCCCTGGATGCGGAGAAGGCTTTTGACAGAGTGGAGTGGGCGTATTTATTTGAATGTCTGCAGGCCTTTGGTTTCGGTCCCTCCGTTATTGCCTGGATTAATCTTCTATATGCCTCACCGAGGGCACCAGTGGTTACAAACGGAAAGCGATCTGAATTTTTCCCATTATCAAGAGGGACACGTCAGGGATGCCCCCTAAATCCACTTCTGTTTGCATTTGCCATCGAGCCACTGTCTATCGTGTTAAAATCATCCCCGGAAATAAACAGAATCTCTAGATGGGGGAGGGAACACAAGGTGGCTCTGTACGCCGATGACTTATTGTTGTACGTGTCCAACCCGGTGCAGTGTGTTCCCTACATAGTTCAGGTACTGCACAGGTTTGGTATCTTTTCGGGATATAAGACTAACCTTGCGAAAAGCGAGTGCTTTCCAGTGAACAACCCAGATCTTGCAATTCCACAAAGGGACCTGCCATTTCATCTGTCTAAATCTGGCTTCAGATATTTAGGAATAAACATTACATTACCTACTCTAAACTATACAAAGAAAACTTCACACCTCTCATTGATAAACTAAAAAACGACCTACAGAATTGGAGGTCCATCAATCTCTCATTGGCTGGAAAGATCAATTGTATCAAAATGAACGTGTTACCCCGATTCCTCTACCTTTTTCAATGTCTCCCTATATTCCTCCCAAAATCCTTTTTTCAGTCTCTTGATAAAATTTTATCTCCATTTATTTGGGGGGGGAAAGCCCCTAGATTACAAAAACGACTTCTGCAGCGACATCGATCCCAGGGCGGACTGGGTCTGCCAAATTTGCTTCACTATCACTGGGGAAAATCATATTCTGGCTTCACGCTCCAAGGCTGAAAACTGAGTCATGCATACCGACATCGCTTCCCGCCCTGATTACTTGGAATCTCCCTCTGTCTGCTCCGCTCTATACCTCTAACCCCGTTGTTATCAATACTTTATGAATTTGGTCACAATTTCGAAACCACTTTGGTCTAACAGACTTTTCTCATCTGGCCCCTATCTGTGACAATCACCTTTTTGTCCCGTCTAGACTAGACAATGCCTTTGCTCGGTGGAAAAGACTAGGCCTTCCCAATGTAAAGATCTCTACAGCGAGGGTGTCTTCTCTACTTATAGTCATCTCTCTCAAAAATTCAACCTCCCCAGCTCTAGTCATTTTCGATATTTCCAGGTCCAAACTTCCCCAACGCACCTCAACCTACCGCTATGGATGACATCCTCCAAATTCCCTCCAATCTAAAAGGCTTCGTCTCGAGAATCTATTCCAACATATCATCTCTAGGAGACACCTCTCTCAATAAGATTAAAGGGAAATGGGAGGAGGAGCTTGGGGATGTAATACCTGAGGAATCTTGGACTGAAGCTCTGCAGAGAGTTAATGGAACTACTTCATGTGCTAGGCTAGGAATAATTCAATTTAAAGTCTTACACCGCACCCACCTCTCCAAATCTAGGTTGGCCAGAATTTATCCTGAGGTGGACGAGAATTGCAGCAGATGTCATGCTGCCTCTGCAACATTAACACACATGTTCTGGTCATGTTCTTCCCTCTCAGACTACTGGTCAGCTATCTTCAGGACTCTCTCACAGGCACTAGCCCTAAATCTGCAACCTAACGCCTACTCTGCCATCTTTGGTATAGTGCCAGCTGAACAGCAGATTATCAATAAGAACATCATAGCATTTACAACTCTACTTGCCCGTAGGAGGATTCTGTTGCACTGGAAATCCCCCAAACCACCCAGCACCTCCTCATGAGTGACGTTATGCTTCATCTAAGTCTTGAAAAGATCAAGTACACACTTAGAGGGTCGAAATACCTTTTTTATTCCACCTGGAACCCAGTAATGTCTTTCATTAACAAACTTAAAACCCTCCCTGAGAATACATGAATCCATGATTACTGGGTCCTGAGGGATGATGCATGATGTTGCACAGCAAATGTGGCCTCATCATTCATTTATTTATTCTTAAGTTTTTATTTCAAATTAGCTACTGTTGGACCACCAACCCCGGCCTGAAATCAGCTTTAATGTGCCTCCTAAAACGGCCGCCTTGTCAGAGACTACAAGGACCAGTGTGCCTTGGGGGGGCGCGCCTGAAGGGTGCGCGTCCAATCACTGGCCAGGCCCTCATGACGTCACGCGAACCCGCGGAGGACAAAATCTCTGTGTCTCCCCAACTCGCTCTCTTCTGATCTGATCCTTCATCTGAGCACGTCGGAAGACCGAAGATTCCCCGGGAGCGCTGCTCCGCAGCCGCTTCCATACTCTCTGCATCCCCTCGCTCCAGCTTGGCCCGGAGATCCGCTGCGGCCCCAGAGCGAATGAAGTCCGAATTTCGAGAATAAAGTTGAAATACATTTAGACTTTTTTCTCAGAATTGTACTTCAACATTATTCTCGACATTTTGACTTTTTTTCTCCAAGTGCATAATGAAAAAAAAACTTCCTCCTCTAAAATATTATTTTTATTTTTCTCCTGCCTGGCCCTAATACTCGCCTGTAGATCCTAAATTACAAATTCCATCATATCCAGTATCACGGTTGATTTGTGACACCCCAAATGACATCATACTCCTCTGTGACGTCACAATTTTACATAACATGCACTTAATTAACAATGCTAACAATGCTGTTACAGGGCAGTTTACATTCAAATAGGCTTACCAAGAATAGTAATAGAAGGCGTGAGTTGTCCATCCCTGAAGAGCGTCTCGCTATCAATCTTTGCAAAGGGATCGTTGGGGTTTGGGTCGCTAGGCGTTCCTTCCACTCGGGCCCACTTGCCAATGACACTTTCCCATCCAACAATGCTGTTCAAAACGCAGCAGTGATCCTTACAAAACAGGAGGAGGGAAAAAATGAGAAAAAAACCCAGCTTCAGTCATTATGTAGAATGTAATTGTAATCTGTGATAGTAAATATCACAGAACCATGAATGTGATTTTCGGTATCCAGAATGCATCATTTAGGCTATAGACAGTACTGGAGTTGAGGGGGGATGAGGGGGATGAGGGGGATAAGGGGGGACGGCACCCCCCCCCCCGAAATAAAAACAGTCCAAATCATCCCCCCTGTAAAACTGCCATCCCTCCTTTCCATCCCTTATGTCATTTCATCAATGAATGTGGTTTTACTGCTATTTCAACATTTAGAGTCATCTCCAGAAAAATGTGACAATTTTCACCTGTTTCAGGTAAATTTTCACTTGAAATAAGTAGGAAAATCTGCCAGTGGGACAAGATTTATCTTCTTATTACAAACAAACAAAATATTGTTCCACTGGCAGATTTTTCTACTTATTTCAAGTGAAAATCTACTTGAAACAGGTGAAAATTGTTGTTTTTTCCAGTGATGAGTCTTGTTTTAAGTGTAATGAGATTTTTTTTTACTAAAATGAGACATTTTAACTAGAAATAAGACAAATATTCTCACTCACTCATCTCACTCATCTTCTCCCGCTTTATCCGTTCCCGGGTCGCGGGGGCAGCAGCCTCAGCAGGGATGCCCAGACTTCCCTCACCCCAGACACTTCCTCCAGCTCTTCCTCCATCTCTTCCTCCAGCTCTTCCGGGGGGAGTCCGAGGCGTTCCCAGGCCAGCCGAGAGACATAGTCTCTCCAGCGTGTCCTGGGTCTTCCCCGGGGTCTCCTCCCGGTGGGACATGCCTGGAACACCTCCCTAGGGAGGAGGGACATGCCTGGAACACCTCCCTAGGGAGGCGTCCAGGAGGCATCCGGTACAGATGCCCAAGCCACCTCAGCTGACTCCTCTCAATGTGAAGGAGCAGCGGCTCGACTCCGAGCTCCTCCCGGGTGACCGAACTCTTCACCCTATCTCTAAGGGAGCGTCCAGCCACCCTGCGGAGGAAACTCATCTCTAAGGGAGCGTCCAGCCACCCTGCGGAGGAAACTCATCTCTAAGGGAGCGTCCAGCCACCCTGCGGAGGAAACTCATCTCTAAGGGAGCGTCCAGCCACCCTGCGGAGGAAACTCATCTCGGCCGCTTGTATCCGTGATCTTGTCCTTTCGGTCACTACCCAAAGTTCATGACCATAGGTGAGGGTAGGTGCGTAGATTGACCGGTAAATCGAGAGCTTCGCCTTTCGACTCAGCTCCTTCTTCACCACGACGGTCCGGTACATCGACCGCATTACTGCGGACGCTGCACCGATCCGTCTGTCAATCTCACGCTCCATTGTTCCCTCACTCGTGAACAAGATCCCGAGATACTTGAACTCCTCCACCTGAGGCAGGACTTCTCCACCCACCCGGAGAAGGCATGCCACCCTTTTCCGATGGAGAACCATGGCCTCGGTCTTGGAGGTGCTGATTCTCATCCCTGCCGCGTCGCACTCGGCCGCAAACCGCCCCAGCACATGCTGGAGGTCCCGGTCTGATGAAGCCAACAGGACAACATCATCTGCAAAAAGCAGAGATGAAATCCTGAGGTTCCCAAACCGGATCCCCTCCGGCCCCTGGCTGCGCCTAGAAATCCTGTCCATAAAAATTATGAACAGGACCGGTGACAAAGGGCAGCCCTGCCTTACAAATATTTTTGTTAAGATTTTGAGTTTTTGCAGTGATCCATTTTACTTATCCCGTGAAGGACAGAGTCATATTGATAAGTTCAGAAAAGTGTTTTTTATTGTTGTGTTTTGATGTATTTGATGTAAGCCCAGTGGATATTTAAAGCTTACAGAAGGCTGCATTTAACTGCTGCTATGTCATTCCTGCAGTATTTCTGCAGGTGTTTTGGTCACTGCTATTATTTGTAATATATTATATTATTTGTAATCAGCACAAATTATCTGTCCCCATATGATAAAATCCACCATCCCCCCTGATTGTTGTTAACAACTCCAGTACTGGCTATTACAGTTCCAACATGAGAACAACTCAGACCTGGCAAAATACACTTCCAGCTATTACAATACATTTTACTGTCCTTTGGAGAAATTAGTTTTGAATTCATGCTGGGCATAATAAATCCACGTTACATCATCTTAAAAAAAGTAAAAACAAGCAAATAGCTCCAGAATGTTGCTCACATCCCACAAAGAAGAAAATCTAAAATGAAAACTGCGAGCAGCGGGCCCTGGAACCTACAACCACCTTCCTACCTACTAAAGTCACATACTCCTGGTTTACATTAGACTGTGCTTTATTTCTCCCTCAATGGGGAAATTTACGGTGGCCGAGACCCGCCATTGCTGAAAATAAAAGTAACGCTGCAAACAGAAACAAACGCCGCTGCAAATAAAATAAACGCTTTGCAAATAAAATAAACGCTGCAAATAAAATAAACGCTGCAAATAAAATAAACGCTGCAAATAAAAACAAATGCTGCTGCAAATAAAAACAAATGCCGCTGCAAATAAAATAAACAAAATAATGAACAGCCATGGGGAAGGGATAAATATGCAGATTTACAGTCTGGCTTGTTGATGGATAGTTTATGTTCTTGTTGTATATTGATACACGTCATAGTGCAGGGGAGGGAGAGGGGGCTAACTAACCTGCAGATTGGCTCCGTGGAGGATGATGGACTCTCGGACTCTGACTCCAGCACCGATCGTCACACCAGTGCCAATAGAGACGTTGGGTCCCAACTGCAAAAAGGGACGGAAAGGGTGGAGGAAGAAATACAAATAAAATAAAATAAACAATACATTGCAGGAATTTAAAATCACAACCCGTAACACTGAATAAAAGAATATATTTACGCTATTTATTCCTGATTGAATAAAAGATATTTTACACAAAGTTGTGGGGCTGTTTTTTTTTGTTTTATTAACACAACATGGAAGAGCTCTTACCGTAGCAGTGGGATCAATATTGGCCGTGGGATGTATATAAACATTACCTTGAGAAAAGGAAAGTGTGTGTGAACAGCCTTGTTCTGGTCAAAAGGAGAAAAGAGCAGTACTATATCGGGCTTATAAACTATACCACTTATTCTGGGCCCTCTCTCCGTGTTTGTGGCCAGTCTCTCAGAGTGAGTGGTGTGGTACTGGTTCAGGTACAATCGACTCGCATAAATGGCTGACCTGTGATAAAACCCAAAAAAAACAAATACACAAAAAAAACACCTTTTAAATTGAGATAGTAATGGATATATTACATTTCTTTTAATTAACGCATTAAGACACGTTTGATTATAAGAAGTGTATGAAGGATAAAACATTCAAGATGCTACCCAGATGTCACCTGCCACCTGAGATGAGCTTGTCTGTGCGTTTCACTCACCCTGCAGATTTAATCTGGCTCCAGAAACTGGACGTCTTGTAAACGTAGAGCTTTCCCTGTCCTGCCAGGTTGGTGAAGACGTCCTGCTCCAGCCCGATGGCCTCCGCTCGGTGCCAGCCATTGATCGAGTCTTCTCTGTAAGAGACACACTGTGACATTAAGCTGCAAACCTCATTAATTCACTTAAAATTCTCTACAAAAAGAGTTATACTTTAACATAATCCATGAGAGAGTTGGGATTTAAATGAGAAAAAATAAAAAATTTAATCATTGCACATATTGTTGGTGCTGTATATACTTGACTGACTGAATTGTGTGCACCTATAGACGTGTATAGAAGCATTCCTGCTGAGACTTGGGGAGGGCTGGCGTGTTCACACTCAAACTTACTTAGATATTTACTTTGTAACCGTTTAGTTTACGTTGTGGCACACGAGCAAAGTCAGAACAGCACCTATCTCTGCAAGCCTCCACCAGAAAGAGGGTGCAGCCTTTAATTTGGTGAATACAGGAGCAAATCAAGAGTGGTTAATAAATTTAAATAATTTTGAAAGAAAAAGTAATGGCTATCAGGAATTGGGTCACCTAAGTGCTATTGGTTCCTGCAGGTGGTTTAGTTTAGTTTATTTATTTAGCAATATAAGACAAATTGAACCATAAATGAAAAAACATTGAAATAACATGCAAGGAAAGGAAGAAGCCTGGTGGTTTATATAGAATCATTTCCATATATGAATAAAAAACTAAACAAAAGCTACACAAGGGGGAGTAAAAAAAAACAAAAAAAACACAAAAAAAAAATGTAACTCAGATTAAATAATAAACACTACAAAGATGAAACAATAAGAAAGTTCTTTAAATGTTTTTTTTTTAATATTGGCAAGGATGGTGATGATTTAAGAGATTTATTGAGTGAATTCCACAAGTGATGAAAGATTGATGTTTACATGTTCTACAAAACGGTAAATTAAAATCATCTTTGTGCCTTGTGGCATAAGAATGAATATCGGAATTAACACAAAAGAAATTATGAAAAGAAGAAGCAAGATCTTGTATATAATTTTTAAATTTGGTGGCCAGAGGACAGAGCTGTGCCGGGCCCCGGCCCTCCCCTAAACGCAGGACAGAGCTGTGCCGGGCCCCGGCCCTCCCCTACGCAGGACAGAGCTGTGCCGGGTCCCGGCCCTCCCCTCAACGCAGGACAGAGCTGTGCCGGGCCCCGGGCCCCGGCCCTCCCCTCAACGCAGGACAGAGCTGTGCCGGGCCCCGGCCCTCCCCCAAACGCAGGACAGAGCTGTGCCGGGCCCCGGCCCTCCCCTCAACGCAGGACAGAGCTGTGCGTAGGTAGGGCTTCATCTTCCAATGGGGGCCACATGTGCAAAAGGAGACGCATTTGCACGGTAGCGCATAAGCGCAATGGATGCGCATATGCGCCACCAGGAGGCGCAGGAGGGAAAAAAAGACGTCTAATTTGGCCGCGCAATGATTGGCAGCACTCGACATCTGACCAATCAGATTGCTGCGCGTGCAGGCAGGCTCTTGCAGAGCTGCAGAAGGGGAGATTTCAACATGTCGTTCAAATGACACCACCAATCATTAGATAGAAATCTCCGTCTAGACTGGAGAATTGTGTTTTGAAAGTTTATTGAACGCCTTGTTAACGCCCTCTGCATTCATCTCTGTTGAAAAAGAGTGGTCACCTGACCAGTTGGTCAGATATAAGCTATAATTCCAGCCAATATATAACATATTGGTTATAGTTTTATATCAATTTATGTTGTTAAGAAGTTTAAAGGGGACCTATTATGAAAAACAGGTTTTTTCTTGCTTTAACATGTATAAAGTGGTCTCCCCTCAGCCTGCCAACTCAGAGAAGGAGGAAAGCAACCAAATTCTGCAGTGTCTGTACAGCCGCCCGGATGAGCCGTCCAGTGTGATGTGGATCTACGAGACAATAAGATTCTGCTCCCGTTGTTACGGAACCAAAATGCAATTTGCATAGGTTGGCCTTTGATGCGTGAAACCACTAACAACTAACTCTGGCTGGAACAAGAACTCCGCCATTGTTTCGTAGCGGTGTAACGTTTGTGCTAACCACTTTACCTTTATATGTTCAGTCAGTGCACAAAACATCTAAGAGGCTTAGGCATACGTTAATTTGACTTATCTTCTTCATAGCCACATTTGTTATGTAAACAAGTGCACATTCGAATCCTGGAGCATCAAATACTGTTATTTATTACAGTAACAATGTTTAGTAGGGGTGTAACGATACACTAATCTCACGATACGGTACGATACACGATATTGAGGTCACGATAACGATACGATACGATATTATAGCAGTATTTTTTAACAACCTTGATAGAGGAATATATGACTGGAAAAAATTGTCTTTTATTTGAAAGACACATAATACAAAACAATGCTGTGCGTTTGCCCTATTGTTTCAGTTTGTAATGCTTTATAAGTGTTTTAAAGAGAAAGCCAGGCCAACCATTTTCCACAAACTGAACTAAAAGTAAATGTCAGGTTTGCATTATGCATCTTCAGTTTCATACAACTTCATACACAAACTGAATAGTTTCTCTCATGTATGATTTGACTTTTTTCTTTTCCAGAAATTTAACAACTAAAATTGAATAAATAAATACAAGTAAATAAATACATACAATTTTACATCATAAAAAAGATTGATTCATGCTCACCTTATAAGTGTAAGAGGAGATTTATTTTTGTTAAGAAGGTTATTTTGGTAATTCAGGGTTCATTATTTTATAAATATATTCTTTATATTCTGTAAATCAGGGACTATAATTACACTAGTCAGTATATCAGTTGTTAGTATGTTTTAGATTGGGCGGAGTGATACAGCACTAGGTGCTGTGTTGATGTTCTGAAATCCTACGCTGTTGAGCGGACATTGAAGTACACGCAAACTCACGCAGAAGTTGTCCCGTGTTTATCCTACTCACGACCCCAAAAAGGTTTAATTTAATAAGGTAAGGCTTAACTCTACACCAGACTTACATAAGTAAAGGTTCAGAGCTCAAAACAGGGCCGCAAAACGGGACTACTTTCTGAGCGGAGTAAGATTTTGGTCCGCGCGGCTGCAGCCGCGGTCGGATCATGGTCAGATGCGCGTTACTAGTCAACACAATAGATTAATATTAATAACCCAATATCGCGATACAGGTTGTCACCTCCACGACACGTATCGTGACGTTTTTGTATCGCGAAATTTCGTGGCACGATATATTGTTACACCCCTAATGTTTAGTATGTATTCTGTAAGTGTTTGTAGTTGCTCCATGATCTATAAGTTTGCAGCTCTGCTGCTGCTGCTCAGCCAGGCTGCAGACTGAGCCGGGGAGTGGCGGGGCGGCTCAACATCTCCCCCTAGAGGAGCTAACCAGTAACTACAACAACAATGAAGTATCGGTGCCTGGTATCGGAGAATTTTTGCGAGTACGAGTATATGAGGGCAGTATCGGCCCTGATACCGATACCAGTATCGGTATCGGGGCATCCTTAGTATACAAACCGTACTAGGGCTGAACGATTTATCGTTTTCTGACCGAAATTGCGATTTCAGACAACGCGATCATGTGGTCGCCAAAGCTGCGGTTTTTCGTAGTACTCCTGACTGACCCAGGATCTGTTGTGTCAATAAGCGCAGCCTACGCCGTAGGCTCTGCGTTGGTGTAACGCGGAACCATAAATCAGCCTTCAGAAGCGGCATGCTGCACGTGGACAGGTCACGCTAACCAATCAGTATAAATCCAATCCTGCTCCACCTGCTCCTTGATTTCTGCAATGGCTTCAGCTGGACCAGAAGCGCAGTTATATTATATATATAAAGTGTATCACGATATTGGGTTATTAATATGAATCTATTGTGTTGACTAGAAACGCACATCCGACCGCGACCGCGACCGCACCTCGACCAGCGGACCAAAATCTTACTCCGCTCAGAAGAAACTAGTCCCGTTTTGTGGTCCCGTTTTGAGCTCTGAACTTTTACTTATGTAAGGCTGGTGTAGAGTTAAGCCTTACCTTATTAAATTAAACCTTTTTCGGGTCGTGAGTAGGATAAACACGCGGGCAACTTCTGCTGAGTTCCAGTGTACTTTAATGTCCCTCAACAGTGTAGGATTTTAGAACATCAACACAGCACCTAGTGCTGTGTCACTCCGCCCAATCTAAAACAGACTAATCACTACAGATAAACTGACTAGTGTCATTATAGTCCCTGATTTACATCAGAATATAAAGAATATATTTATAAAATAATGAACCCTGAATTACCAAAATAAACTTCTTAACAAAAATAAATCTCCTCTTACACTTATAAGGTGAGCATGAATCAATCTTTTTTATGATGTAAAATTGTATGTATTTATTTACTTTTATTTATTCATTTAATTTTAGTTGTTAAATTAGAAAGAAAAAAGTCAAATCATACATGAGAGAAACTATTCAGTTTGTGGCAAAATATTTGTACTTGTATGAAACTGAAGATGCATAATGCAAACCTGACATTTACTTTTAGTTCAGTTTGTGGAAAATGGTTGGCCTGGCTTTCTCTTTAAAACTTAAACAGTTATAAAGCATTACAAACTGTAACAATAGGGCAAACACACAGCATTGTTTTGTATTTTGTGTCTTTCAAATAAAAGACCATTTTTTCCAGTCATATGTTCCTCATTCAAAGTTGTTAAAAAAATACTGCTATAATATCGTATCGTATTGTTATCGTGACCTCAATATCGTGTACCGTATCGTGAGATTAGTGTATCGTTACACCCCTACTGTACATGGTAAATATTGCACTGAAGCTTGATTTGAAGAAAATCGTTAATGAAATCGAAATTGCAATATCTGCCAGAAAAATCGCAATTAGATTTTTTATTAAAATCGTTCAGCCCTATACCGTACATTTGATATTATTGATAACGGTTGTCAAGTTAAATGGCGTGTTATACGGCCATTTTGTACCAATGACACATTGGGGATGGGGGTGGGGTGAGGGCCTGGGGCCGGGGGGCCTCCAAATAACATATCGCTTAGGGCCTCAATTCAGCCCCTGAGTGGGTGAGAAGCCTGGGCATATTTTTATATATACATTTATTCTGCAATTTGTCATCACCAAAGTATACATTTTCAACCCCCAATGCTTGGAATAAATTACAATCTGAACTTCAGCTGATCCACTGAATGAGTTCAAAGCTTTGCTGGAATCATTGCCGTCTGTCTGGAAGTGTTTTATGTGAGTTAAGTCAATGTCATGTGTTTTAAAGCGACACTACGTAACTTTTCCACCTTAATATCATATTTCCAGAGTCATTGTGATGGTACATCAACTTCCAACAGGTTTAATGAACCTCTGTCATGGTCTGGGGGGGGGGGTCTGTATCGCCTTCACGGCACTATGTAACTTTGAGGAGCATGGGAGGAACGCTGCCACACTAAAAAACTACACATTTTTACGGCTTTGACTGCTTTACGGCATACGTCACTTCCCCCTCCTTCCCGATTCGTAGTAGAGACGAAAATGGGCGGGACTTGGAGCGCAGCTCCGCAGAAGCTGGTAACCCGTTGCTGTGTTGTGGCTGCAGCAGCTCCACATAACAGACGTGGGGAAAAGATCGCTAATGGTTTCACTTTTCACTGCTTCCCTGCTCGGAGGCAGAACCACGGAGGCCGGCCAAGTATCTGATAACAAAGTAAAAGAGTAAAAGAGTCGTCGGCTCGGTTGGATCGCGGCTGTAATGAGTCCGACCAAACATAACGTTCCTCAGAAAACAAACAAACACTCACAGATGGGTGTCGGATCAAAACACGGGTTTATTAAACCACAAACAAACACTCACAGACCGGGGTCGGATCATTCAAACAGGTTTTATTCCCCACTTCTCCAGCTAAACGCAGTTGTTGGCCAGCTCTCTGCGGTGCGATTAATTTTGTTGAGGAAAAAATATTAACTATTTGATTTGTAGCTGCAGAGGAAAAAAATAATCTCACGAGGAAAAAAAAATATTGCTCACGCCTCGGAGCCTCTTCAGCATAATATAGCAGTCAAAAAAAAAAGAAAAGAAAAGTAAGAGTAATACAAAACATGTACTGTATGTTGTACTATTATACTAATTTATTGAAACACATGGCGAGTCAAACATTTACCAAAGCAGCTGCCAAACACTCCTAAACAAGGTAGTAAGACGTGGGTTGTGCAGAACTGCAGCAGTAAATCCTTCTAAAGAGTGCAGCTCCGACGAGGAGCTTCATTCTTTAGTAGGGATTTCATATGGATCCAAACCGTTAATAATAATTATTTTCTCCATATACCGCTCCCTGGCTCCCTTGTTTAAGGTATCCCGGTAAATTCCAGTTCCTTTCCAGCAGTTTAACATCTTTTTTTTTGCGTTCCGTCTGTTCACTTGGTGAAACAGAAAAGCGTCCCGTCTTCTCTCAAAACAAATGCACGCGACGGGACAGGAGTTTTCCGGCAGTACGCGCTGGTGCTCATGGGAAACGTCTTGTTCTTTCTGGTAAAACACTACCGCTTTTGTCCAAAAGATGCCGCCAAACTCAGAAAAGCTGAAAGTTACATTGTGCTGCTTTAAATATCCTTCTAATGTAACTATAATGCTGCCCTGTTGGCCAGGTCTCCCTTCTAAAAAAGATCACAATGGGACTAACTTGGTTAAATAAATAATGTTCAGTTCCAAAACTTGGACTTGGAAACTGCACACAGAATTCCAGCTCTGTGAGCGGTTTGGCTATAGAATTAGGACTGAAGAGACAGGTGACAGGAATAGCCATTCAACTTCAGAATGAAGAGGTTAGATGTTCTTAAATATATCAATAAATATGTTGCACCCACCATAAGGAAATGGACCAGAGCAACAAATGACATCAACCACATTGCAGTAGAACATGCCACTAACCTCCGCCACCTTTTATTTGTGAATTTGTGGAAGACGAATGATTTAAAATGTGAGCATATTTTTCTGTTTTAGTTACAACTGATCGATATTCTGAGTTATTGTGAATGAGTTGAATAAAGTTTGACTTACCAGACTGTTTTGTTTCGATTAATATATATTTTATCATGCACCTTATAACCCGGTGCGTTATGTATGAAAATAGACCCGTTCATAGACATAGCACCTTATAATGCGGTGTGTGCCTAATGGTCCGCAAAATACGGTAGCAGAAGATAGGAGAAAAATTTGAAAAGAAGAAGATTAGCTGAAGACAGAAAGATGAGCTGAAGCAAAGAATTTGGCCTCGAAACAAAACGCGGCTGAAGAGAAGATCAGCTGACGAGAGGAGGATTAGTTAAGCCTATTAGAAGTCTCCTCAAGAACATTTATCACATTAAAAAGTATATGTGAGCTCCAACTGTCAATCACAGCACCTACACTGCCAGTGGATGTATTTATAGAACAGAGAAGGGAGGACCTGTTGCCATGGTAACCAGCGTGTGTATGGACACTGATGTTTTCCTCCATTATAAATGATTCCACTACTGAAATCCACTGTAAACGCTGAATTTCCCTTAACTTTAAATGCTATCATTTCAAAAACTATAAATGATTTCAAAACGGTGAATCATTTGGTAATAATTTAAAGTCTTGTGAGTAAGTTTAAAGTTTGAATGGTGTCTGTAGCTGAAAGTATGCTGAAGTAGTAGGGTAAGAAAGAGATGATAGTTTTTCAAGGATTTGAAGATTTCCCCCATTATATTCCAAGGTCTATTCCAAACATCCTCTGCGTGTTGTAAGATGCAAAACACATGTATATTTGGCCAGGTAAGATACAACTAATAAATATCTCCTCTTCCATCTCAAAAGTTTTCAAATATTTCAGCTATGTTTTGCCATTTTCTTCAGATTTTTGCCTAATGTTTAGTAATTTCATTGATTTTCTTCAGTTCAGTTTTTTTCAGCAATGTTTAGCTCTTATTCAGCTTTCATTCAGCATCACAGTATTCAGTCCTGCATTTTCACAGGAAATGCAGCCTTTCCTAGTAGTCCTATTGGAATTGGTCTACTTGATGGAGGTGACAGGGTGGACTGTGGCACTTCTCATCAGCATTCAATTTAACATTGGTTGTGAAGTTCAAATGTGCGTGGATTATAGCGTATGCAGTTTTGAACATCTGAATGATTTTTTTGCGCTAGGACCCCGCGGACGCATGGTGTGTCGTCGGGCGGTTTTTTCCTTCATGCTTCCCTGCAGCGTCACATGCAAACACAAACACACGTACCTGGCAGAAAGATTTCTTTATATAATGTTGTCTGTCGCCCGCAATATTTTTTGTTTTTTTGGCCGGCGCCATAGTTGGCTGGCTACAAACTCTATACATCCCATAATGTATAATAATATGCCTGTGCTCTCAGCAGCGGTACTCGCATCGTTAAGGCTGATTTATGGTGCCGCGTTACACCAACGCAGATCCTACGGCGTAGGGTATGCAGCGAGCAGCTGTACAGTGCACGTCGCTGCGTACCCTACGGCGTAGGCTCTACGTCGATTTAACGCCGAACCATAATTCAGGCTTTACTAGGCAACGAAGCAGGTTGACTCACGTTGCCGAACAGCGCTGCAGAGGCGCTCATAAACGTGAATGATCATTGTTTTTTTTTTTTTAGGCCTGGCGGGGGGTCTCGTTGGCCTGGCGGCCCCGCCAGGCCTAAACAATGGTAGGGGAAACAGTGGACTTGTCACAATTATGTGCTTAGCTCTTTAGTTCTTCATTAGTTAGTGCTTTTTTCTTTAATCTTAATACTTTCTCGGTGTGAGCGCAACTGCCTATGTGAAGCTGCAGCAGCGCTCTGCTCCACAACGTGCGGCCCTCTACTTAATATGTTCGTGTGGAAACTCGTTCGGTACGCCTCCGTTCCAAACCGAACACGCTATACCGAACGGTTCAATACAAATACATGTACCGTTATACCCCTAGCCCGCAGGTATAGGCTTTAAGAGCTTCCTAGAGCGTCCCCTTTGAGACCTCCCCATTGTCATTAATGGAAACAAACTGCTCCATCTGGGTAGAGATGAATTCAACAAAAGCATTATCAGTCAGCAACAGAATATGAAATCAGCAGGTGGCAGCTGTGGATTTATGCTGGGATTAGGGTTGCATCGTATTCACAGTGTTTGACATGAGACAATGGTTTTATAGTAGTATAGTATAGTTTTAGTACTATTGGTGGACATGGGGAAAAGAAAAAGAAGTGGCGAATATTTGGATTTTGAATTTTTGAACGGCAAAAGTTTACCAACACCAAAATTCTCAAGAAAAGATGTATTACTCCCTGCTGCCTTACAAGGCCACCGGGTAGTTTGGAAAGATCTGTCTAGCTTTGGGTTTAATATGCAATAGAAGTCTCCCCCGATAATAACATGATGTGAATTCAAAGACCACAGTGCACAGTTGAAGACTACAGTGATATTAAAAATAAAAAATGTTTTCAATTGAGCATCATCAAAATTGGGAACATATATACACTAAGACCAGGAGGACATTATATAACTTTCCTTCTACAATCACAAACCAGCCTTGTGTGTCAGAAAAGAATGAGAAGCAACAATAGGAGTTGACTTGCCTAGTAATAATGCTGCCCCCGAGATTAAGGCCCTGTCCCAATACTCCCCCTACCCCTACTTTTCATCCCTACCCCTACATTTTGCAGGTTCCCGTGAGGGTAGTGGTGTCCCAATTCCTCTTTTCACCTAGTGGTAGTGGAGAAAACGAGGGGTAGTGGCTATGAATCTGTCCCTACGGATCGAGGGTTTTCCAATGCTCACTAGCTGAACTAGGGCCAGAAAAATTTCCCAGAATGCTTTTCGTCGTCATTTGCGGACTGAATCAAAAAAAAACATGGCGGACATTTCTTATTTTTTAGTGAATAAAATCAATATTTTTAAGTTAGTTTCTGCATAAAAATGCGTTTTGATTACATTTCTAGCGAGAAATATATATTTTACTTTCATAATATTCACTCAGTGAATGTACATAATCACTCGTTTGCCCGTTGTTGAAGTCTTTTTCAAACCTCGCCAGAATAAAGGCTGATTTATGGTTCCGCGTTACACCAACGCAGAGCCTACGGCGTAGGTTATGCGGCGACGCGCGGCGTACCCTACGCCGTACCCTACGCCGTACCCTACGCCGTACCCTACGCCGTACCCTACGCCGTACCCTACGCCGTAGGCTCTGCGTCGATAACGCGGAACCATAAATCAGCTCCTGAGCCGGCAGGCAGTTCTCATCTCAAAATTTTCTGATTTTTTTCGAAATTTCTTAACAGGCGTAGCTACAACTGTTAGATTTAATCTATTAAACCAACATTTATCTTCCTAAATGATTTAGCGGTAATATTCCACGGAGCTGCAGGTTTCTCCCCCGGGACGACGGCAGGTCGACCCGGCCGTGAGCTGCTGCTGCTCCTGGCCGGCGGCTCTTCTCAAATTTCTTAACAGGCGTTATTTGGATAAACTGAGCCCAGGTTGGGGATCTTAACGGTTACTTTTACGCCTGAAAAAATATTAAAACTTAATAAATTGGCATATTAACAGCGCTACAGATGAAATTAAAACAACTTTTGGCTCTGGGCTTCCTGATATGGTGTGACGTATGTGCAAACGTAACTACGCAGTCGCTTACGTACCCGAACGTAAACCACACAGTTATGTAGCATGCTACCTTTAGGGGTGGTGCTGAAAAGTAGGGGTAGTGGGAGTATTGGGACAGGGCCTTGGGAAGATTTCAAGTGACCTAAAATCTGTGGCTTCTTTTTTAGGGGTAGTGGTAGAAAGTAGGGGGTGTATTAGGATTGGCCCTAATAATGCTGCCCCCGAGATTTAAACTGGAAGCAGGGATTATGTATCAGAATCTGGATTTCTGGTGTGTTGAAGCCGGAAAACATCTAGAACATGGAGGGCAGAGGGGCCCAAGGACCAGGATTGGGAAACACTGTTCTAAAGAAACACTATGTCTGCCTGTATTCTTTTGAGATGTGTTAAAACCCTACTCCTTTTTACAGCGCCATTCAGGTGCATTCCAGGTGGACTCGGCTTTCCCCAGAGTTAACTATATCCTCCAGAAAAACCAACATAGCCACACTACACAATACACACGTTCCAACTGGCACAGCAACAAGTGAATAACACACACAAAGAGAAGCAGCAACTCCCCTCCCACATTTACCACTTTCTTGATGCTTTTTTTGCTCCACCTGTTGTTTTTTTTTGCCTTCATTACTTACTGACAGATTTTTTTGCTAAACCCGTTTCATCGAGTTTGTTTATGTAAGACAGCAAGAGAAAAAGGTAGCCCTCTCTTTAAGGGAGCTTTCTGCAAGCCGACCACTGTCATTGCAAGTTCTCCCCTTTGAATTACAAATTTTTGCGATTCAAAGTTGGTCGGCTATCGGGGGCCCCTTTCTGGCCTGGGGCCCCAAGCATTTGCCTGGCATGCCAGTTGGCAAGCGGTGCCTCTGATTAGGCTTGCAGTGTCAAACAGGCATCAGAATGGCTTGTCCTAAAAAAAGAGGAAAATTTTCGACGCGGACGAGTGAGGGCGCAACGCGCCCGAACCCTCTAGGGGGGTCGGGGGGCATGCTCCTCCGGAAAATTTTGAAAAATAGACTCAAAATGGTGCATTCTGGTGGTCTCAAAGCTCCATAATCACATCTTTTATAAATGCAAGAATACACACAAAAAATCTGAATTTTTGCAAAGAATGATGCATTTTGATAACATAACACGCATTCATCATCATGGGTAATTCTTCATGCATGTTGGTTTAAATCATATCTATCTGACAGGTTCCAGTTTGTTCATGTACATGAGGTTTCTTCAGAACAGTCAAGGGTCTGTTATGGTGTTCCGCAGGGTTCAGTGCTAGGGCCAATCTTGTTCAGTTTATACATGCAGCCATTGAGAAGTATAATCCAGAATCACGGCATACACTTTCATTGTTATGCTGATGATACGCAGCTCTACTTGTCTATGAAGCCGGATGAAACAGAACCGTTAGTTAAACTTCAGGCATGTCTTAGGGACATCAAGGACTGGATGTCCAGAAATTTCTTGCTTCTAAATTCAGATAAAACAGAGGTTATCATTCTTGGTCCAGAGCATCTTAGGAAGGGATTAGATGGTGTTGCGATGGCTTCCAGTGTAACTGTGAGAAACCTTGGTGTTATTTTCGATCAGGATTTGTCGTTTAAACCATATGTCAATCAGGTTTGTAAAATAGCCTTTTTCCATCGTAATATTGCAAAGATTAGGAAAATCCTCTCGCAGAGTGATGAAGAAAAACTAGTTCATGCGTTTGTATCTTCTAGACTAGATTACTGTAATGTGTTGTTAGCAGGATGTCCAAGTAATTTGCTGAATAGGCTCCAGCTGATCCAGAATGCAGCAGCACGAGTGCTGACAGGAATCAGCAGGAGAGACCACGTCTCTCCAGTGTTAGCGTCGCTCCATTGGTTACCCGTAAAATTCAGAATCCAATTTAAAATTTTATTACTTGCGTATAAAGCCCAAAACGGCTTAGCTCCGCATTATTTGCAAGACCTGATAGTGCCTTATGTTCCTGTCAGAGCTCTCCGTTCTCAGAGTGCAGGTTTACTCGTAGTTCCTAGAGTATCTAAATGTAGATTTGGGGGGCGGGCGTTCTGCTATCAGGCACCACTACTATGGAACCAACTTCCAATCTGGGTTAAGGGGGCTGACACCACCTCCACCTTTAAAACTAAACTTAAAACATTTCTGTTTAGTAAAGCCTATAGTTAGTGTTTAGTAAACCTCTAGCTGGTGTTGGTAAATCTCTAGGTAGTGTAAACTTTAGTGTGTCAGAGTCGCTCCTGTAGTTTCTTGTGCTGGCCCCCCCTTCTCCTCCCTTTTCTCTCTTTTGTCCATGTTGCAGCATCCTTTGCCGGACACCGGAACCTGCAGGTGGTCGTGGGTGGCTTGTAGCTTGCATTACGGAGCACAAGTCTTTCCCCGACCCTGCACCCCAACCTGGGACTTGCTGATTGGGCCGGAGCTTCGGGAGCTGCGTGCTGGCCTGCGGTCCCCACCCCTGGTCATCCCGTTGCTGGCCCCCCCTTCTCCTCCCTTTTCTCTCTTTTGTCCTGCAGGTGGTCGTGGGTGGCTTGTAGCTTGCATTACGGAGCACAAGTCTTTTCCTGACCCTGCACCCCAACCTGGGACTTGCTGATTCGGCCGGAGCTTCGGGAGCTGCGTGCTGGCCTGCGGTCCCCACCCCCGGTCATCCCGTTGCTGCTTCCACCTGCCTGCTGTGCTGTTGCCGTCCCTGACCCACCAGTCTGGCCCTCGGCAGGAGGGTCCCCCCTGATGAGCCTGGTCCTGCTCAAGGTTTCTTCCCTCCTAAAGGGGAGTTTTTACCTGCCATTGTTTATGTAATAACTGCTCGGGGGTCATGTTCTGGGTATGGGTCTCTGTAAAGCGTCTAGAGACAACTCTGTTGTATTAGACGCTATATAAATAAAATTGAATTGAAATTGAATGCATGAATAAATCTTGAAATCAAGATAATTATATCTTAAACTTCTACAATGGCCAGAATCCCCCTTTCACACCTAAATTAAATGACAAAACGACAAAAGACAAGCAGCTCCTTGTCTTTCAGAACTGTGGTGTGGAACTCCGAACAGATCTGCTCAAAGTTCAGTGATGAGGAGCTCCACTGAATTATTTGTTATAATTTTGATTATTCAATTCTTTATTGATTTCATAAAATATTCACATTTTTTGAGATTTTTATTTGGGGTTTTCATAAGCTGTGGGCCATAATCATTAAAATTATAACAAATAAAGGCTTGAAATATCTCACTTTGCATGTAGTGGGAAATAATATATTTTTTTCACCTTTAGTTGAATTTACTGAAACTAATTAAGTTTAGCAATATATTAAAATTTTCTGACCTTCACCTGTATATTATGACCAATAAATAAGAGCATAATAAATGTCCCGTATCACACCATATCAAGCTCAGGGGATGTTTCAGGTATGAGGAACTGTGCAACAGATGCCTGGCTCCTCTGGGACGTTATATTACGTTTGTGAAGGTTCCTGCAGCATGCTGTCTGACACACCTCCAGGAGACCTCTGTTTCCTCTTTTAGGACGATGTGGGGTGTCTGGAGCCTCTGGAGACATCTTGACTTGACTTTTTTTTGTTTAAAGTCGCGTGTGTCGGTGCAGTTAGCAGCAGTGAGAGGTAAAGGCTGATTTATGGTTCCGCGTCAGACCAACGCAGAACCTACGCCGTACATTGCGGGTCGCCGCGTACTCTACGGCGATGGCTCTGCGTCGATTTAACGCGGAACCATAACTGAGGCTTAACTAGGCAACGGAGCGCAAAGGGGTTCCGTATTGGTTCAATACGGAACGCAACTTTTAATTCCCAATTACGTAACAATTCCGTATTTCAAGGGGCGGGTGGCAAGCCCATACTCATCTCTGCACAGCCTACCTGCAACACAGCAGTGCTGCTGCTTTTTTGTCCCGCTGCAAAAATGTATTTTAAACTGAGCTGCCGGCTCCTCTTCATTTCTGCTGCTGCCGCGTCCTGGCTGTCTGTCTGTGAAGGCTGATTTATGGTACTGCGTTAAATCGACGCAGAACCTACGCCGTAACCCTACTTTTTTTTTTTTTTTTTCTCCCCCGTTCCGCGGAAACCGCGGAAGTTTTTTGCTGAGACCAAAATCCGCGGAATTCCGCGGATCCGCGGAAGAATCTGATGCCTGGTCAAAGCAGTCATTTTTCAGGCGGCAAGACATAATTAGACAGTAAATAACAAATAAACTAAAACAGATATTAAGACCTTTGGAAATAATTAAATCTAAAACATGTCCTCGGTAATGCGTTGAATCTGTGACATGCTGGGAAAGTCTCAAATTATCCAGAATATTTAAAAGTTCCTTAGCACACCCATCTTTGGGATTATCAACATGAATGTTAAAATCACCCACTAAAACAACACAATCAAAATCCATGCACATAATTGACAGTCTCCTGTCGGGGCTGGGGGAGACTCCCCCAGCACTAATCCCAGTGTTTAAACTAAATGCTCTATAACCACACAATGCAATGGAAATATACCAACTTACCCATCATATGGATATCTGATGAAAGTTTAATGAAACAGAAAACATGGCATGTAGGAAAAGGAAGAAAAAAAGACAGAAGACAACAAATGAAGAAAGGAAATGAAGAAATGGTATGCACATGTATTCCCAAGCAGATACTCCAACAAAGAGCCATTACTTACAGCAACATGTCCTGCTGATTCTTCTGAAAGACAGTTCCGATGTGCTGGAAGATCTCTGGGTTAAAGAGGTATATGCCACAGTTGATGATGTCACTCACAAATGTGCTTGGCTTTTCTACATAATGTAGGACCTGCACAAAGAATCATTTCAAATTACAAAAACAGTAAGTGACTAGGAAAGCAATGGGATGAAGGTTAAATACCTCATTTGTGTCCTCCTTTTCCACAATACAGCCATAATTCAAGGACTGCTTCCTGTTTGCCTGAAAGGGAAGCAATATTATTATTACTTCCAGGGTAGAAAACAGAACTTTGTGCCTCTGCTAAATTCTTACCGTTGTCCCAAGGATAACAAAGCTGTTTGGCTCTCCATGTTCCTTCTGAAAATTCAGCATCTCTGCGAGAGGAAACGCTGAACAGACATCAGCATTCAGGACAAAGAAAGCCTCTGGACTGCCAGCCACAATCTGGTCTCTAAAGTGATAGATTCCCCCTCCTGTGCCCAGGGCTACATACTCCTGCAAATACCTGTGATGCACAATCAAAAAAATTGTGTACTTGCATAATTCAGCAATGTTGTACAGGTAAACATGAGAATGAAGTCTAAGCTAAACAATGTACAGAGTATTTTAGCCCGGCCATGTTCACCATGTTTAAACCTGCCATTAACATCCATCCTGAGTTTCATGATCACAAGTGAACAGCTCTAAGCACATCTGTTCACATATAGCTTTAACTTATCTCCACACATGCTCATTAGCAATGAGATGATTCAAATCAAATCAAACTTTATTTATAAAGCACTTTTCATGCATAGAATGCAGCACAAAGTGCTTTACATAAGACAAATACACAAACATAAAACGTATTAATGTAAAGATGGTTGTGGGTGAAAATCCCAGTAGTAGCAGTTTCTGAAATACTCAGACCAGCCCACACCACCAACACCACGGCACCAAAAACCAAGCAGCGTTCACGGTCACTTAAATCACCTTTCCTCCTCATTCTGATCGTCTTGACCATGTCTACACGTCTACATGTATTGAGTTGCTGCCATGTGATTGGCTGATCAGAAATTTGGGTTAACGAGCAATTGGACAGGTGTACCTAATACATTTTGGCATTGATTTACTAACATTTAGACCAGTGGTTCTCAAATGGGGGTACGCGTACCCCTGGGGGTACGTGAAGGCACTACAGGGGGTACGTGAGATTTTAAAATATACATACCGTAGATGACCATTTAGTAGCCCGGGCGTTTAATATGCTAAATCCACTTGGACCCCAGGCGTTTATAAGAACCAGGCGGGTATTTGCACCAGGCTACAATTTATTTTTGCAATGAGCAGCACCAGACCATACTTACAAAGAACATATGAGATCACCATAGTACCACTGGGACTAAAATTGTACACACTGTACACAACACAACACCTCACGACGAGCTCCCGATCACGAATCGTGAGCTCGCAAGAAAATCAAGCGTGTTTGAAATCCTGGTCGCTCCTCGTGAAGGAATCACAGTTGAAGCAGCTGCGACCCGATTTGCCTCAGCCTTTCACAGAGAGCGTGCACAATCTCTGATGTTACGTCAAAAACTATTATTTGTAGTTTAAGTTTTGCAAATTCACATTACAAATCATGTTTTAATAGCAAAAAAAAAAGAGTGCATTTCCACGTATTGGGCGGGTCGCCGCGTCCCCTACGCCGTAGGCTCTGCGTTGTTGTAACGCGGAACCATAAATCAGCCTTACGGCGTACCCTGCACCGTAGGCTCTGCGTTGGTGTAACGCGGAACCATAAATCAGCCTCAGTGTGTGCGCTGTCTGCTGAACTCTTTTTTTCTCTTCTCATTTTGCTGGACGCCGGGTTCCTCCACCGAGACACAACTTTTGCGGTACGCGTTCTTTGTTGTGTCTAAAAATGATTCGCAGTGCACACACCCAATCAGAAACGGTACAGATATTTTGGGATTTTAATATATAAAAAAATACAATTAAAAATAATAAAGAATCCCCTCGCCGCTTCACTCCGCTCACATGCTCTGATATACAAAGACAGTTTGTCTGTTTAACGGCGACACACAGAGCTGATCAGAGCAGTATGAACGATACCGTACACAATACAATGCAAACAGTGTTATTACCAGGTTATTACCGGTAGTCGCCCGGGCGTTTAATTGAACCGGCGTTTATTATGCCAAATGGGCTCGGACCCCCGGCGGCTATTAGAGCACAGGCGCGTATTTGCGCGCGGGCGACTATTTGGTCATCTACGGTATATCTAAAAAGTAGCATCCATGCAAAAATCCTTTAAAAATAAATATTTCATAAATAATTGAGGAGTCTAAATTCATAAAATGAATTTTATCTTCAGGAGTAGACTATTCAAATTATTATCCTAAAACCGCAGAGTATCTCCCACACCAGGATGGTTACACCTAACCTGTCAATCACCTGGCTTCACCTGTCAATCACTTGGACCAACGATGGAGTCGTGGTTGAAGCGTAGCAGCAATATTTTTATGTTTAATAAATCAGTTACTGATGGCACAGTGCTCTGTTTTAGGTCTTTCTTTTACAACCAAAAGTGCTTTGCGCTGGTTAGGGAGTACTTGGCTGAAAAAATATTTCACAGGGGGAACATCACTGAAAAAAGGTTGAGGACCATTGGTTTAGAATATCAAGCCGGAGATTGATACATCAGCTTTTAGGTTGCCAGATTTCTTTTTTTTTTTTTTATTAAGCTGTGAGCGGTATCTATTATTTCTTGACAAAGTAATATACCAAAGTATGTCGTTCAGCCCTGTTCGTTTGTCTTCTGAACACTTAATATGGACGTATTGCTTAATCCTGGTATCTTTGCAATACATTTTCATTGTCAGTAAAGTACAAGCAATTTCTGTTCATGTGCATTTCATTTTTTTTTTTTTTTTTTTTTTAAACCTCAGATGAGTTTTTTTTCTTTTTTACCTGATGGAAATTTTGAACTCCTGCTGTGCATTAAACAGGAATCTGTTCAGTTCTTCATTTGGCTGATAAAAACCGATTAGCAAAATCTCCTTCAGATTTGGTACCTGTTTAAAAGAAAAGAAAAGGGGTGATTGTTAGGATAATTTATAAAAATTATGCTACTGTCAATTTTAGGCAATGAAAAAATGTTAATCATAAAGACAAAAAGATAAATGATAGCATGGACTGATCTGATAAATAACACCCAAGCCAAGGAACAAAGCATCACTAGTTCAACATAATTAAGACGGCTCAAGGTGAGATGTTAGTGAATTTTACAAACCTCACTGGAATGGTGGAGCAAGGGTAGTAGTACCCATCACATTTTTGCTGATTACTTGGATTAGCCCCTTTAAAATGATAAAACAGGGCATTTTACACTGATTTGGCCAAGGAATGTGCTCCCTCAATTACCATATTTTCTGGACTATAAGCCGCTACTTTTTTCAAAGGTTTTCAACCATGCAGCTTATACAAAGGTGCAGCTATTCTGTGGATTTTTCTTTACCGCTCAGGGCGCTCTAACCAGAATTAGAATCAAAACTAAGACAAAATAAATGCAAAGAAGAATACACTACTTCTTCTTTAGCAGATAGAAGTAGGTAGAAGCAGATTTCAAACAGATGAATAGATAAATAGCGGTTATTTTCTCTTGGTTCTGTCCTGTTAATCAGCAAAGTTGCTGCCGTGTTAAAAGACACTGTTAGGAAAGGATCTATTTAGGTACAAACATGTACATCATTTACAGTTCAAAATCCTTCTGTACATGTAGTAAATATCTAATGTAACAACATAAATATCTGCGGCTTGCATATCTTTTCTTTTTAAATAGAGCGGATGCGGCTTGTATGCAGGTGCGGCTTATAGTCCAGAAAATACGGTACTTTCTACCACTGCATATTATGGAGGATTTTTAGTGCCAAAATTGTCAAACTGACAGTTTGACATTTCATGATTCACACGCAGCAACACGAAATCATTAATTAAATGTGTCATTAATTAATTAAATACTGAAATAATTAAATATATTTTTGTACTTAAAACGAATTGTATTTTAATTAATTGATTTAATTAAAATCCATTAATGACATATTTAATTAAAATTTTAATTAATTAATGACACATTTAATGAATGAATGATACGTTTCATTCCCATTTTAATTAATTAATGATGTATTTATTTATTTAATTTAATTTCCATAGCATATTAGTACGAGTCAACTAAAAGAAATCACATTTCAGCAACATCACTGGCATGATTGAGGGTTGCCACAGTGGAGCTATATTAAAAGTAATATCAAAAACAATTGCTCTGTTACACAAAGTAAAGGATTCATTGGACAACAAAGCATTGTACATTTTATATAACACTCTGATTGTTCCATATCTGACCTACTGTGTTGAAGTTTGGGGAAATGCCTGTAAAACATTTATATTCAGTCAATTTTCATTTAGCAAAAAAGAGCAATGAGAATAATCAGTAGAAAACGATATAGAGATCCAACAAATCCATTATTCCTTCAGTTAAAATTGTTGAAATTTCATGAACTAGTAGACTATAGTATTCTGCAAATTATGTTTAAAGCTCATAAATAAACTTTACCAATCAACATTCAGAAAAGATTTGAAACAAGAGAAAGCAAGTTTAACTTAAAAGGAACAGAGATTTAAAAAAAAAAACAAGATTCAGGACTAAATTGATGGAACGTTGTGTTTCTGTGAAAGGAATCAGTTTATGGAACAATCTGAATAAAGAAAACAAAGAATCCAAATCAAACATTACATTCAAAAGAACAATTAAGGCCGGTATGTTAAGTAAATATAATGAAATATGTTAGTTAAGTTTGATTGACATATAGACGGCGGTAATTTTATTTTATTTTAATTTTTTATTTACTTAGTGGTTGTTTTTTTTTATTTTTAATTTGTTATTTGTGAATTTATTTCTTGGAAAAAGGAGAAGATTAGATAAGATTCTTCTTCTTTCTGCTCCCTTTTCATTCACAATTTATGAACATTTGTGTTTGTATTTGTATTGATCTGTTTTATTTTTTTGACTGAAATAAAGAATAAAATGAAAAATGAAAAAAATGAGCTTTACAATGTGCACACATATTTGGCTAGGTATTTTACACCGGGACCCCCACAAGCGTTGGGTCCCCCTGCAGACAAGTACTCTGCATGAAATGATTGATATTAGTACTCACCTTAGCACAGGCTTCAATGTGGTGCTGCAGCATGGGGACACCAGCCACTGGAAACAAGGGCTTGGGCACCTCGAATGACAAAGGCCGGAACCGTGTGCCTGGGAAGAAATGGAACTTGCAAACATGAGATAAGATTTTTATCCCGTTTGTATGAAATGTCCTTCTTACAGCAGCGGCAAAAACAAATCAAAATATGCAAAAATAGACATAGAATACAAGTGTGTTAAACCTAAATCCCGGGTGTAAACAATGGAGCTGTGACTGCAAGGCTCTTTGCATGCTGTCTTAAACAGGCCAGATAGAGACCAGTCAAACATATACGGGTGTAAACTTCAAATAAAGGGTTTTGATGAACAACAAAGCACAGAAACACATGACGAAAATAAATAAATACTTTTTTTTTTCAAAATTAGCACTACTCCATAATATCTAGATTGAGACAAATTGAATTTAACTGAATAGCTTAATAATTACCTAATATAAATTACATTGTTTTACTGTAAATTATTTGGAATTATATATATGGTTCAATGACGAATAAGGATTTTCAACAGATCAATTTTAAAATAATAAAAAAAGAACATCTATTGCAGTAGTTCAAACATTAAGAATGTTGTGTACACATAAATTCATATAAACATTTTAAACTAAGTGATTTCAGAGTTTTTTGTCAAGATGAATTGGCACTAGCCTTAAAAAAGGTCATGTGGTGCAACCATGAGTCATATTAAAATATATATTTTTTTTTTTTAACACCTTGACATCTTTTTTTTTTTTACAAGTTTTCAGTATTGTACAAAAATGGTTGTTTTTCTTAATGGTCGCGCCACATGATATTTCATAAAATGGACATCAGTCAAACTTTGTTTGTATATTATGATGGAAATATAAATAAAAATGTGTTGCAATCTTACACACTACAAGACACTTGGGAAATCATGACAGATAGGGCAGAAGATTGATCTAAAAACATTTAAAGTGATCAAACTTAGAGTTTACATTTAGAGTTTCAAAACAAGAGTCGTGGTCGGACGGTTGCACCACATGACATTTTCAATTCAATTCAATTCAATTTTATTTATATAGCGTCTAATACAACAGATGTTGTCTCTAGACGCTTTCCAGAGATCCAGAACATGAACATGAACATAAACATAAACATAAACCCCCGAGCAATTATTAACTCCCATAGTGGGAGAAAAGCCTTAAGCCAAACAGTGGCAAGGAAAAACTCCCCTTTAGGAGGGAAGAAACCTTGAGCAGGACCAGGCTCATAAGGGGGGACCCTCCTGCCGAAGGCCAGACTGGGGGAGTCAGGGACGTCGACAGCACACATTTTGACGCTTAAAACAAACAAAATCCCAAATAACTAGTACGGTAACTTTTGTAAAACTCCAGTGAGTCCATATGTGGGACAGGTAGTTCATATATGTGGTATTTTTTTAATGCATTTAAACCTTTTTTGAATAAAAAAAAGTCTGTTTTTCAGAAAATATAGGCGTCACGTCATTGAGCCGTATATATATATATATATATATATATATATATATATATATATATATATATATATATATATATATATATATATATATATGAGCAAAAAAAACAGGAAAAAAAAACAAATCCATCTGGTCAAGTTTTATTTCTTCCTGATGAATTCATAACGAGATTGGTTTCCTTACATTTTATTGTTTATTCACTAGACTCATTTCCATTCCAACATCCTAGATCTCAGATAGGCTACTTCGATACAGTGTTTTTCGAAAATTTTTAGAAACTGCACAGGTTTTAGAATAAAAAAATCCCTTGGCACAACACCACCCACAAATGTATGCTTTATCACTGCCAACTTTTGTATGCATCACTAAAGTCTGGAATTAACTAAATCATAAGGACGCTACCTACTGCCGTCCACTGGAACGAATGAGAACCCCATCACTTTGTTAGTCACAAAACTGTAAGTATATGTGCTCAAAAATGGAAAATTATTTGCAGTCACTACAAGTTTGGGCAGCATCAGCAAGTTACACAGGCAAACTCTCAGCATAAGCTGCGTCCAAAATCCCATATATCCACCGTAATGAGTAGCAAAAACAGTATGCGAGATGTTTTAGTGCGTCCGAAACATTAGAGATTCAATAACACTGGAGAACTTGTTCCAACATTAGAAACCTCTGATAAGTAGCCTACTGATAAAATTAGTCTATTTAAAAACGGCAACAGGGAGGTAGATATCACAGCTCTTATCAGTTAGTGTTGTTGTGCTAAAGAATTCAGTATTAAACTTTGGTTGTTTTTCTGAGCTCTTTAACGCCACGTCAGTCACAAACCAGCACGACCAGTTTTTAACGACTTAGCTTCAGTTTAGCAACACACTGTTGGCTTTACAAACATAACGAGGATGCAATTCATTCTCACCTTTCTGCGGGCCCCCAATTAAAATCACTGCCTTCAACATGTTGATGCTCTGCTGCGTTTTTAAGACAAAACTGTCAAATAAACAAACAGCCTGCACCGGCTCAGCAAACAGAGATTTACTTCCTACTGGTGTAGTGGACGGAATTACCGTAAACCCCGGAGCAGAAATTACCGTAAACCCCGAAGCAGAAATTACCGTAAAACCCGGAGCAGAAATTACCGTAAAACCCGGAGCAGAAATTACCGTAAAACCCGGAGCAGAGCGCATCTACTTCCTACTGGTTTAGTGGACGAAATTACCGTAAAACCCGAAGCAGAGCGCGTCTACTTCATACTGGTTTAGTTGACGAAATTACCGTAAAACCCGGAGCAGAGCGCGTCTACTTCATACTGGTTTAGTTGACGAAATTACCGTAAAACCCGGAGCAGAGCCCATCTACTTCCTACTGGTTTAGTGGACGAAATTGCCGTAAAACCCGGAGCAGAGCGCGTCTACTTCATACTGGTTTAGTTGACGAAATTACCGTAAAACCCGGACCAGAGCGCATCTACTGGATGGATGGAGCCAAATACAGGACCATTCTGGAAGAAAACCTGATGGAGTCTGCAAAAGACCTGAGACTGGGACGGAGATTTGTCTTCCAACAAGACAATGATCCAAAACATAAAGCAAAATCTACAATGGAATGGTTCACAAAAAACATATCCAGGTGTTAGAATGGCCAAGTCAAAGTCCAGACCTGAATCCAATCGAGAATTTGTGGAAAGAACTGAAAACTGCTGTTCACAAACACTCTCCATCCAACCTCACTGAGCTCCAGCTGTTTTGCAAGGAAGAATGGGCAAAAAGTTCAGTCTCTCGATGTGCAAAACTGATGGAGACAAACCCCAAGCGACTTACAGCTGTAATCGCAGCAAAAGGTGGCGCTACAAAGTATTAACTTAAAGGGGGTGAATAATTTTGCAAACCCAATTTTTCAGTTTTTTATTTGTTAAAAATGTTTGAAATATCCACTAAATTTCGTTCCACTTCATGATTGTGTCCCACTTGTTGTTGATTCTTCACAAAAAATTACAGTTTTATATCTTTATGTTTGAAGCCTCAAATGTAGCAAAAGGTCACAAAGTTCAAGGGGGGCAAATACTTTCGCAAGGCACTGTATATATATATATATATATATATATATATATATATATATATATATATATATATATATATGTATATACACACACACACAGGACTGTCTCAGAAAATTAGAATATTGTGATAAAGTTCTTTATTTTCTGTAATGCAATTAAAAAAAACAAATTTTATTATTATAATATTTAATTTAATTCAATTCAATTTTATTTATATAGCGTCTAATACAACAGATGTTGTCTCTAGACACTTTCCAGAGATCCAGAACATGAACATAAACATAAATATAATTATAAATATAAATATAATCCCCCGAGCAATTATTACATAAACAATGGCAGGTAAAAACTCCCATAGTGGGAGAAAAGCCTTAAGCCAAACAGTGACAAGGAAAAACTCCCCTTTAGGAGGGACGAAACCTTGAGCAGGACCTGGATCATAAGGGGGGACCCTCCTGCCGAAGGCCAGACTGGGGGAGTCAGGGATGTCAGCAGCACACAGCAGTCATGTGGAAGCAGCAGCGGGATGACCAGAGTGGGGGAAGCAGGCAGGCGGAAGCAACAGCGGGATGACCGGAGGGGGGGGGGGACGTCAGCAGCACACAGCATACATCCACGTAGGCAGGTGGAAGCAGCAACGGGATGACCGGGGATGGGGGGGGGGGGGGGCGGGACCGCAGGCCAGAACGCAGCTCCCAAGGTTCCGGCCTGCAAACATGCACAAAAAAGAGAAAAGGGGGGGCCAGCACAAGAAACTACAGGAGCGATGGACAAAACGATAGCTATGAGACAATTATAAAAATGGAAATGGAGAAGAGAGGAAGGGAAAGGGAGAGGAGAAGAAGGGTGAGAGGCACCGCCCAGTGGATCATGTCGGTGCCCCCCTGCAGCATAGGCCTATAGCAGCATATCTACCACCAAGCTATATTTGAGACTAACTATTATAGTCTTGTTCTATAGCTGCAACTATGACTACTGACTTTAACACACTAGAGTTTACACAACCTAGAGATTTACCAACACCAGCTAGATGTTTACTAAACACTAACTATAGGCTTTACTAAACAGAAAGGTTTTAAGTTTAGTTTTAAAGGTGGAGGTGGTGTCAGCCTCCTTAACCCAGATTGGAAGTTGGTTCCATAGTAATGGTGCCTGATAGCAGAACGTCCGCCCTCCAAATCTACATTTAGATACTCTAGGAACTACGAGCAAACCTGCACTCCGAGAACGGAGAGCTCTGCCAGGAACATAAGGCACTATCAGGTCTTGTAAATACTGTGGAGCTGAGCCGTTTTGGGCATTATAGGCAAGTAATACAATTTTAAATTGGATTCTGAATTTTACAGGTAGCCAATGGAGCGACGCTAACACTGGAGAGACGTGGTCTCTCCTGCTGATTCCTGTCAGTACTCGTGCTGCTGCATTTTGGATCAGCTGGAGCCTATTCAGCAAATTACTTGGACATCCTGCTAATAACACATTACAGTAATCTAGTCTAGAAGATACAAACGCATGAACTAGTTTTTCTGCATAACTCTGCGAGAGGATTTTCCTAATCTTTGCAATATTACGGAGATGGAAAAATTTTACAAACCTGATTAACATATGGTTTAAATGACAAATCCTGATCGAAAACAACACCAAGGTTTCTCACAGTTGCACTGGAAGCCATCGCAACACCATCTAATCCCTTCCTAAAATGCTCTGGACCAAGAATGATAACCTCTATTTTATCTGAATTTAGAAGCAAGAAATTTCTGGACATCCAGTCCTTGATGTCCCTAAGACATGCCTGAAGTTTAACTAACGGTTCTGTTTCATCCGGCTTCATAGACAAATAGAGCTGCGTATCATCAGCATAACAATGAAAGTGTATGCCGTGATTCTGGATTATACTTCCCAACGGCTGCATGTATAAACTGAACAAGATTGGCCCTAGCACTGAACCCTCCGGAACACCATAACAGACCCTTGACTGTTCTGAAGAAACCTCATGTACATGAACAAACTGGAACCTGTCAGATAGATATGATTTAAACCAACGTAGAGCTGTCCCTTTAATCCCAACAACATGCTCTAACCCAAACTCTAATCTCAAACTTTTTTCGTCATTCCCCACTTTGAACAAGTGGGGATTCTCAAGCCCCACTTGCCTCCGTCGCCCCAACAAAAATCTTGAATTACTTCAAATTATTTTAAATGTATTGAAATTACTAGCACCAAGTATATCAGTCATATTTGATACTGAATCAAAATCAAAAACAACAAATAACACAAAGTTCAAAAAGAGAAAATAAAAGTGCAGTTGTGCTATTGTTGTGCTCGCCCATGTGCCCATGTGAACTTATAAAATGTATGAACACTTTGTGAATGTGTATATTCAACTTTGAAACGGCTCAGCTGAAAATCGGCTGCAATGTGCCTCCTGGTGATCTCGGCCGAGATAGTCCGTTTGCGACCCCCACTGCCTAGCCCGAGATAGCAAGTTTATGACCCCTAGAGGGGGGGTCAAAACAGATCAAAGCAAGCAAGGAAAGTTTCTGCCAGGGAAACAGACTCCCTGGGGATTTACGACACCCCCTGGGGGGGAGCCGGACACAGCGGAGCCCGAAAACCAGGCCTCCAAAATGGTACTGCTTCTTAAATACCAGCAACCCCCCCAGCCTGGAACCCGCTTTAATGTGCCTCTTTGAACAGGCCTCCGTTGCCATGAACTACAACCCCCAGCATGCCTTGCGTGGGGGGGGGCGGCGCCTACAAGCGGCGCGCATCCAATCACAAACGAGGCACCGATGACGTCACCGCAGCGCGCGTAGGATCAAAACCCTGCTGCTGCTCCCTTTCGCTCTCTTCCGATCACCCTCTCATCCTGAGCAGCTCCACCTTTGGCTCTGGGCCAAGATCCCATCTTCCTGAGGTGTAAGGCCCCATCGGGCCGCTCCGTTGGACCTGCAGCCCGTTGAAGCCGCGGTGCGCAGAGCCGCCCCCATCAGCTCTCGGTCTCAACTTTTCATCCAGAGTCCTGCTTCACGTATCCCCGGTCCCTGGGAGCTGGAAAGGGGGGGGGAAGCCGCTTCGAAGCTCGGCCCCGGCCCAGGGTGAGACCCGTTCCTCTGTTCTAACCTCTCTCTCTGCTCTTAAACTTCACCTGAAAGGACCTGTGGACAGCCTGCCCCGCGCAGAACCGAGACGCATCCCGCCGCCCGTCCCGGGGCCACGCGCTCAGGCCGACGGGCACCAGCACTCAGAAGAAGTAGACTGGCCCCGCGCGCCCCCGAGACGACGTGATAGCCTCCGGACCGGGGCTGGAGCGCCGGCTGCTTCAGCTGTACCCCCGTCCTCTTGTGATTCCAGAGTCAGGAAGAGGAGCGGGAGAGGCGGGAGGACTCTCTGGGATCGGACTCCGACCAAAGACCCGGCAGGAACCCCTGATCGGCACCCGGAGACCCGAGGAGGCGTGAGGTTTTGAGACCTGGGTGTATGAGTTTAACTGGGAGTGTTACAGAGCTAAATCTGTGTTCAGAGCTGAGATTACACCAGCATCATTATCAGGACTGTTTTCATTAATTTGTAGTCACTACTTTCTGCTAGTCATTCATGTTTTAAAGCGCTGTTTTCTGCCGTAGTCACGTTTAAAACACCGGGAGTAACATCCGGTCTAGATTTGCACGTGGCTTAAAGAGGGCGTCCATCTTTAAATACCAGAGTTCTGCCGTCTTTAAACACCGCAGCCATCTTTGTGCAGCCACAATGTTTTAAACCGTAGATGTTCTTTATCATCTTTGTTATTGCTTTGATTCTTTTTTCCATTCCATGCATTTAACTTTCATGTAATTTTTTTTCTATTGATGTTTTTCTAGTTAATTAATTGTTTTATAATACTTAAGTTCTGCCATCGGGATTTATTGGGTATCCATTCACATCTTCTTTGATACCCGTATGTAAATAAATTCTGATTGATTTTTAATGAGTGGTTGTTGTTATTTCATGCAAGATTTGGTCACAAATTGATTTGTTTAAGCAGAGCCTAGTGTTCGGATATCACGCCTTCATTGTTATTCTGTAAGATATAGTAAGATTTGCTGTTCTGCAGGATAATTCAAAAATCATATGAGACTGATTTTCTGCTGTTTAGTTATCCAATTTCCCTAGATTAAGGCCTAGGGTGGTGCCCCGAGGATTTTATTTATCATATTGGTCATTCAATTTGATAAATAGTCGACTTTATTAATTATTAATAATTCTTGAATAAAATTATTAATAAGCCTTCGATAACTGATCAGCCAAGCTACCCGAGTTGCACAACACTATCATAACTTAATTTGCAAAAACATAAACAAGTGAACTTTCCCTTCATTACTAGTGGCTGCAGTGTTGCCTGTTTTGCACTGAACATCCTTTCAAAACGGGGTTGCAGGCTGGAAACTGCCACTCTCAAATCATGCTCAATGTTGAGCTGGGATCTGTACTTAGTTTTTAAAGAAGCAACAGCTGAAAAGCTTCTCGCAGAGATATGAAGTCGCAAAGGGAAGAATGATGTTTAAAGCTTTCTGTCCGATGCTGCAAATATTGTCCCGCTGCAATTAACAGTCCAACGTCAATCGTTGTTTTTGCACTTTAGTTCCATGGTACATTTTTCTCCGGTCCCCTAATGCTTTTTACCGTATTTTTAGGACTATTAGGTGGATATAAACGTCTTTTTTATTTTTAAATGCACCGCACGCCCAATGACGCAATGCGGCCATAGTATTATTGTAAAGGCTGATTTATGGTTCCGCGTTACACCGACGCAGAGCCTACGGCGTAGGCTCCGTGGCGGGGTGCCTGGAGCGGACGGAGCGACTACCGAGAAGGAGACGCTGCTCCCGGGGGAGCTGCGCCGCAGAGACGGGCCCGAAGACCGGAGGAACCACCGCCCGGGCGGTAGCCGATGCGTCGGCTGCCGATCGGGCGGCGCGGTCCGCCGTTTACTGTCGAAGGATTGTTAAAGAATAGATGCGTGGGCTGACGTGTCTGCTGGGTTGGACTGTTGTTCGGGCTTTTGCAAAAGCCGGCATCATTTCCGAGGGGCCGCACGGCAGGAAAATGACTCGGCTATCAGCGGGGCCAGAGAGCTGCGGGCTCTGCCCGTCGCAGCTGATCAGTTCTCCCGATCTCATTGATCAGGCTCGGATGAATGCAGAAACGGAGGATGGAGATTTCGATGGGTTTGATTAATGTAGGCTAATAACTTAAATAAAGCACAATCAAACGAAGTTTTGCTCGCGCTTTTTTTTAAAATACCACACTTGTATGCTTGTGTGTGTGTGTGTGTGTGTGTGTGTGTGTGTGTGTGTGTGTGTAAGGCGGCGCTCCGTGTGTGTAGGCGGCAGTGTTGGGCAAGTTACATCCAAAATATAATACATTATATATTACTAGTTACTGTCATTTGAAAGTAATTAGTTACATTACAATATTACTATATCTGAATTGTAATGCGTTACACTACTTGTGTATTACTTTTGAGTTACTTTCAACAAAATAGCAAAAAAAGATAAATCTTGTCCCACTGGCAGATTTTTCTACTTATTTCAAGTGAAAATTTACTTGAAACAGGTGAAAATTGTCAAATAAGTTATTTTTCTGGTGTTATTTTTCTGGTGATGACTCTAAATGTTGAAATAGCAGTAAAACCACATTCATTGATGAAATGACAGAAGGGATGGAAAGGAGGGATGGCAGTTTTACAGGGGGGATGATTTGGACCGTTTTTATTTCAGGGGGGATGATTTGGACCGTTTTTATTTCAGGGATGATTTGGACCGTTTTTATTTCAGGGGGGATGATTTGGACTGTTTTTATTTCAGGGGGGATGATTTGGACCGTTTTTATTTCAGGGGGGATGATTTGGACCGTTTTTATTTCAGGGGGGATGATTTGGACTGTTTTTATTTCAGGGGGGATGATTTGGACCGTTTTTATTTCAGGGGGGGGGTGATTTGGACCGTTTTAATTTCAGGGGGGGTCCATCACATCACCCCTCATCCCCCCTCAACTCGAATACTGCTCACACGGAACTCAGAACTTCTTCATAAATAACTCCCAGAGAGAAAAAAAACACCAGCAAGGTAACAAACAAACCAATAAAGCTCTCAGAGTTAACAAAACGAACCAGCAATCAACAAGTCGCAGCTGTTTTAACCTCTCCTCCTGATGGGCTGCAGGTGTGGTTTAAGGCTGATTTATGGTTCCGCGTTACACCAACGCAGGCCATACGCCGTGGGTTACGCGAACTACGGCGTACCCTACGGCGAAAGCTCTGCGTCGATTTAACGCGGAACCATAAATCCGCTCTCACAGCGCGACTGACTGTGAGCCCGGCTCGGGCTCCTCGCCGCACGCAGCTCCTCGCCGACTCCGCGCTCATATATATTTAATAAATGTATAAAGCCCATATATTAATAAAGCCTCACTTGGCCGAGCCCTAACGCTGAGACCATGGTAGATTTAAGTTACACGCGGACACGCCGCACTGTTGACTTTTCCCTGCCGGCTCTGCTCACTGAACAGTCCCCACACAAACAGTGTCCAGCGGCGCTACGTTCCGCCGCGCCGCGTTCCCAACGCTTTTTTCTGTTGTCGGGTTGTCTCGCGGTCGCGGTGTTGGTGAATTCTTTAAAAAACAACAGCTAAACGGGTTAAAATGCGTTGTAACGCGCGTTACTTAGATTGTAACGAGTAAAATATTACCGAAAATTTATTATTAATGCGTTATATTACTGCGTTACAGCAAATAGTAATACATTACTGTAATTGCGTTACTTTTGTAACGCGTTACCCCCAACACTGGTAGGCGGCGCCTTATTGTTCAAGCGCCATGTGTTTTAAATCCAGAAATGACACACAAAACTGAGGGTTTCCACACGGCGTGCCGAATGGTCGCTAAAATACGGTTTAGCTATTAATTATTGCTATGTTTGTGTGTGTGTTTTGTTTAGTGAATTATCTTTATTGTCAATAGCATTTATAGTAAAATAGGCATGAAATTGAAAATTTCCTCCCGTTTGTCGCGCCCCACCTGACATGTCTCCGTTCCCCACCAGTGGGGCGCGCCCCACACTTTGAGAAGCACTGCTCTAACCTGTGCAGTAAAATGCCATGATCTACGGTGTCAAAAGCAGCACTGAGGTCCAGTAGAACCAGTATGGACACTAATCCCTTATCTGAGACCATAAGAAGGTTATTCGTGACTCGAACCAGTGCTGTCTCTGTGCTATGATGCATTCTGAACCCTGACTGAAAGACAGATTTGTATTTCTATACAAATAGTCACATAACTGGCTTGAAACTGCCCTTTCCAGAATTTTAGACACAAATGGAAGGTTGGAAATTGGCCTATAATTAGCTAGGATGTCTGGGTCAAGAGAAGGTTTTTTAAGTAAAGGTTTAATTACTGCGACTTTGAAAGCCTGTGGTACATATCCTAAGTTTGGGGAGAGGTTGATTTGGTCCAGTATTGTCGCACCAATAAGAGAAAAAATAGTCGAGTCGGGATGGGGTCTGACATACATGTGGTAGACTTAGCTCTATTAACGAGTATTTATATTTATATATATTTATATTATTTTAATATTGCTGTTCATGGCTTACAGCTTAAGAAAACTCAAATATCCTATCTCAAAAAATTAGAATATATCTGCTGCAAGTCTGAAATAAGAGAAATACAGGAAAACACACAACGGGCACACAAGGCTTTGGAATCTGCAAGAGAGAAAACAAACAAACGGGAACAGGCAGAGACACAAACAGGAACCATTCCAGGGGCCTCATTTATAAAGCTTGCGCACAAAACAGGGTTTGAAAGATGCGCACGCCACCTTCTACGCAAAGGTTGGGATTTATAAAAAAAAAACTAACTCCGCTGGCCGGAGCTTCCGCCATTTTTTCGTAGCAGTGTATCGCGTCATTTAGGCATCCAATCAGCACAGAGCCTCATTATCATAGCCCCGCCCACTCAGAATCCCTCATAGATAATGAGGTTAGAGAATGGGTAGATAAAGACATGGCTCAGAGGCTGAATTTCTAATTTATTTAGCAAAAACAATCAAAAGCTTGTTTTTAAGACATTCAAGACCTGTTTAAAATAGGTATTAGATGCCATAATAGGTCTCCTTTAAACCAGCCTAGTACTGTCTCTTTATTTCCAATAACATCCTCTGATCTGTGCAGTAAAATGTCGACAGTGTCAAAAGCAGCACTGACGTCCAGCAGAACTAATATGGACACGAATCCATTGTCTGATGCCATAAGTTGGGTCATAAGTAACTCTAACCAGTCTATTCCAGTGCTGTGATATACTTGACTGAAGCCTGACGGAAAAACCTCAAATAAATAATTTCTATACAGGTGGTCATTCAACTGGCTAAATACCTTTTCCAGAATTTTAGATATCAAAAGAAGGTTGGAAATTGCTCAAAATTCACGAGAATGTCTGGATCAAGAGAGGGTTTTTTTCCGCCATGAACTGGGTGAATTGGAAAGGAAAAATAATAGCTGGATATAAAGACATCAAAAACATGTTATTAAGACCTCTCATGAAGGTTGTAAGAGTATGATTATGTATATTTTCTGTAACATACAAGCCTAAATACCTAAATAATTACATTACCTAATTAGGCATATACCTGGTGGGCTTCTTACCTAATAGTTACATCCTAATCACACCATAAGTAGGATATATCTACAAATTATTGGCGAAAAATGTATTTGTATACAAACAAGTTAAAAAAAAGTAAAGTAATTAAAAGACACAGATTAAACACCTTACAAATTATGGGCAACAAAAACAATTATAACATGTCATAGTGAGTTGTTTAATCCTCCCTGTTGTGTCTAATATGAATTAATCAGGGAATAGTAGCAAGTGTGCTGGTATCTCCCAAATTGCTTTGATGAACTTTAGGGACTACAGTTATGCTTCTATTACAAGCCATTGCTGCTTTTTTTTTTTAAATCTTTGGCGCCCGGAACAAAATAAAAATTGATCATAATCTTAATGAATAATATGAAGTGTAGTCAGGCAGCTTAACGTCACATAGTGACTAGCCATATTTTGAGTATGAAGAAGTGACGTACAGAAGGTTATTATTCAAATAAATCATAGACAGTGCACGTCTCAACAGTTAATCTAAAGCTTAAGGTGAACGAATAGATTTACTAAATAGGTTAAGATAACTAATGTCAATTTGAAACACCATTAAAATCATTACTGGTTTGACGGTTTCACAATATTTGCGCTTTTCACATGCCCATTGTCCTTGCTAAAATCACACTACCAACCCACCAAGCTTTTTGTCAGCCTATTATTCACCTGGTGCTAATAATCAGGTGCCAGCTCAAGTGTCCCTCAGATGTCATGCCTAAGGAGTGGTATATTGATCATGCATAAATGATCAGGGCAGGGATGATGCAGCAACATCCCATGATTTATTCAGGTCGTGGTAGCTTACGTCAGGACTGCTCTGTGGGAACTGGTTGTCAAGGCCCAATGTGCTTTCACTCTCTGTCCAAGTAGCACAACCTCTTTAAAGCCTGCAGCTTTAGTTCCAACTCAGACAAAAGGCAGTGACACTGAGACATTTGCACTGATTACCATTGTCTTAACAGAAACAATGCGAGCAAATATCTATTTCCATTTCTGATAAAAGATAAGAATTTTAAAAAAGGCATTAACCATAACCACATAATCTAGTCTCTTAAAATAAAACATTATCACTTATTAGGTGTAAAAACACTTTTGTAATTCATTAGACTCAGAACACTTTTTTCTTTTTGAATGTGTGCAAATGAACCCAAAAACGCACACCAGTTAATCACTGGAAACTGGAAAGCACAAACTAATGACACAAGTAATACTAGACAATGCAACAGCTTACCTGTGGTAGACCAAAAGGCAATGGGATCACCAGCTTACAAGCTACACATATTGATGATCATTGATGATATCAGTGCGTTTACATGGGAACTTTAATTCCTCTTTAATTTAGAATTAAAATTAAATCTGATTTAAAATGAGTAAAAATTACCACGTAAACACCTAATTCCGAATGAAAATGGCCATTCCGAATTAAATTTAATTCCGAAGTAAGTAGCTGCTTTATTCCGATTTTAAATCCGAATAGAATAATTCCACGATCATGTTTACACTCATTCCGCTTTAAATTAATTCCGGTCTTTCTTTGTGCTCGTTCCCTCGCCCGTCTGTCTCCATGACGCTTATATTCCGCGCTGGGCTGGTTTTCCAAACAAAGTTTCCAGATGGCAGCACGCAGTAAACGCTGGTCAAGAGCAGAGACCATTTATTTAATACATAGAAATCATTAAAAGAACAGATGGAAACAGGAAACAAAAATTGTGAACTTTTCAAAGTTGTAGCAGCTAAGCAGCTAAGTTTGTTCTTCTTCCGGTAGACGTAACTTCCGGTAGTTTAACTTCCCGTCCGCCCCCCTATCCAATCAGAACCTTCCCAACCCCCAGACCTTAAGCCGAATTGGATAAAGCCGATCGAACGTGTTTTCCATGTAAACCTCAATTCCATGTAAACTCGAAGGAATATAGTTTAATTTGGAATTATCTAATTCAGAATAATTAATTCCGAATTAAAAAACATCATGTAACCGTGGCCATTGGAGGTAAAGGAGATAAAGGAGGTAAAATCAGACGGGTAAAGTCACAGAGCTGTGGTCTATTGGTCCATGCAGCTGTTTGTCCACTCCGGATCCCTCCAGCTTCCCTCTAAGTAATGCAGCCTGGATGGTGTTGAAAGCACTGCAGAAGTAAAAAAAAAAAAGTGTTTTCTGCCTGCTCAAGGTGAGAGAGAGATCAGTGCTGCAGTCGTGGTCCACCCCGATGCCGGGTTGGTAGGCAAACTGCAGGGGGTCCGGCACTTTCACCGGTGGGTGAAGCTGGCGCAGGATGATCCTCTCTATGGTCTTTATCAGACGAGAAGTCAGGGCCACAGGTCTGTAATGGTCGGGCTCCCTGGGCTGTACGGTCTTTGGCATAGTAGCCACACAGGAAGTCTTCCACAGTACAGGAACCCTCTCCAGGCTGAGGCTCAGGTTGAAGATATGCAGAACCCCCTGACCGAGATGGTCTGCACTGCAGTCCCTGAGCAGTTTGGAGCAGATTCCATCCGGACAGCTGCCTTCCTGACTTCTGTCCTCCTGAGCTGGCTTCTCACCTGATTGACTGTGAAGCAGACCTGATGCTGGGCCGGGCTGGAATGGAGAATAGGAATGACTCTGTTGTAGAAGGGGATGAGGCAGGGTGGTGTGAGGAGAGTGGAGGTGATGGTAGCACTGCACCAGGAGAAGGGTGTCAATGTCCTCACCGTGAGGACTGTAAAGTTCCTGCAAATCTGTGCATTCAAAGCAGTCTCTGAGGACTTCACTGCATTCCTCAGATCACAGCCTTCCCACCTTCTTTGTGAGAGGTTTCCTCTTCACCATGAGGGTGTAGGTGGAGAGAAGGACGACCTGGTTGTGGTCTTAGTGGCCAAGCGGGAGAAGGGGTGATAAGCTATAGGCATGTTTTGTGTTGGCAAACAGCAAGTCAATGGTTTTATTGTCCCTTGTTTGGTAGTTGACATACTCTCTGAAGTTAGGGAGGGTGGCAGAAAGTAAAGCATGGTTGAGGTCTCCAAAAATAATAATAAGGGACTGCGGATGTGCCATCTGTAACTGAGACAGAGTGGTGTGTTGGGCCACAGTCCTATGAACATGGGAAGCCTTAATTTGAAGCAATGCGAACCAGACTCCTGCTTCGATCATACAGAGACTGGACAGCCCTTAGTAGAGGGCCCCGGACTCCATACTCACTCAGCACCCCCCACAGATGGCACGAGGGACACGGTCAAATGCCTTCTCCAGACCTACAAAACACATGTAGACTGGTTGGGCAAATTCCCATGAACCCTTGAGCACCCTGCGGAGGGTATAGAGCTGGTCCAGTGTTCCACGACCGGGACGAAAACCGCATTGTTCCTCCTGAATCCGAGGTTCAACTATCGGCCGTAATCTCCTCTCCAGTACCCTGGCGTAGACTTTCCCGGGGAGGCTGAGAAGTGTGATCCCCCTGTAGTTGGAACACACTCTCCGGTCCCCCTTTTTAAACAGAGGGACCACCACCCCGGTTTGCCACTCCAGCGGTACTGTCCCCTTCCTTCATGCAATGTCGCAGAGGCGTGTCAACCAAGACAGCCCTACGACATCCAGAGACTTGAGGTACTAAGGGCGAATCTCATCCACCCCCGGTGCCCTGCCATCGAGGAACCACCGCGGTGACCTCTGCTTGGGTGATGGATGAGCACGCCTCTGAGCCCCAACCCTCTGCTTCCTCAGTGGAAGGCATGTCAGTCGGGTTGAGGAGATCCTCGAAGTATTCCTTCCACCGTCCGACAATGTCCCCAGTCGAGGTCAACAGCTCCCCACCCGCACCATAAATGGTGCCGGTAGAGTACTGCTTCCCCCTTCTGAGGCGCCGAACGGTCCTCCAGAATTTTCTCGAGGCCGACCGAAAGTCTTCCTCCATGGCCTCCCTGAACTCCTCCCAGACCCGAGTTTTTGCCTCCAGGACTGCCCGAGCCGCGGCTTGCTTGGCCTGCCGGTACCTATCTACTGCGTCAGGAGACTCACAGGCTAACATAGCCCGGTAGGACTCCTTCTTCAGTCTGACGGCATCCTGTACTTCCGGTGTCCACCACCGGGTTCTAGGATTGCCGCCACGACAGGCACCGGAGACCTTGCGTCCACAGCTTCATGCCACCGCGTCGACAATGGAGGCAGAGAACATGGTCCACTCGGACTCGATGTCCCCCGCCTCCCCCGGGATCCGAGAGAAGCTCTCTCGGAGGTGGGAGTTGAAGATGTCCTTAACAGAGGGCTCAGCCAGACGTTCCCAACAGACCCTCACAATCCGTTTGGGTCTGCCCGGTCTGTCCAACCTCCTCCTCCGCCAGCGCATCCAACTCACCACCAGGTGGTGATCAGTTGACAGTTCAGCCCCTCTCTTCACCCGAGTGTCCAAGACACGCGGCCGAAGGTCAGATGAAACGACAACAAAGTCGATCATTAACCTCCGGCCTATGGTGTCCTGGTGCACGACTGATGGACACCCTTATGCTTGAACATGGTGTTCGTTATGGACAAACTGTGACTAGCACAGAAGTCCAAAAACAAAACACCGCTCGGGTTCAGATCGGGGAGGCCGTTCCTCGCAATCACGCCTCTCCAGGTATCACTGTCATCACCCACGTGAGCGTTGAAGTCCCCCAGTAGAACAATGGAGTCCCCAGTTGGAGCACTATCAAGTACTCCTCCTAGGGACTCCAAGAAAGCCGGGTACTCCACACTGCTGTTCGGCCCGTAGGCACAAACAACAGTGAGAGACCTTTTCCCGACCCGAAGGCGCAGGGAAGCGACCCTCTCGTTCACCGGGGTGAACTCCAACACATGGCGGCTGAGCTGGGGGGCTATAACCAAGCCCACACCAGCCCGCCGCCTCTCACCCTGGGCAACTCCAGAGTAGTGGAGGGTCCAGCCCCTTTCAAGGAGCTGGGTTCCAGAGCCCAAGCTATGTGTGGAGGTGAGCCCCACTATCTCTAGCCGGTATCTCTCAACCTCACGCACAAGCTCCGGCTCCTTCCCCCCCAGCGAGGTGACATTACATGTCCCCACTGTGAGGGTTTTGGTCCAGGGATTGGGTCGTCGAGGCACCCCGCCACGACTGCTACCCAGCCCACATTGCACCGGCCTGCCATGGTCCTTCCTGCAGGTGGTGGGCCTACAGGAAGTGATAATAGTTGACTATTAAAATAGTCATTAGTTGCAGCCCTATTTAAAATGCGTAGTTTTTTCTAAAATGTTTATTAAAATTGACATAAATTGTCAACCGGTCCATGAGCTTTTTGTTTATACTTCTGCTGGTCCTTGGCACAAAAAAGGTTGGGAACCCCTGGTTTAAACGACAAATCCTGATAGAAAACAACACCAAGGTTTCTCACAGTTGCACTGGAAGCCATCGCAACACCAATTCCTTAACCCAATTTGGGTTAAGGAGGGTGTCACCACCTCCACCTTCAAAGTCAAACTTAAAATGTTTCTGTTTAGTCAAGCCTATAGTTAGTGCAAACTTTAGTGTGTTAGGGCCAGTAGTCATAGCTGCAGCTATAGGACAAGACTAAAACAGTTTCTCCCAAACATAGCACATTGTAGATATGCTGATACACGCCTACACTGCAAAGGGATGCAAAATGATCCACTAAGTGGCACCCATCACCCTTCATTCTATTTCCTTTGTCAGTTATTAATTAAAGGAGCCGTCTGTAAGAATTGGCCAAAACTGGTACTGCAGTCACTTTCAAAATATTGTTGAGCCCCCCCCCCTCCTCCCCCCGACCAGAAGTTGCCAGGTAGGCTGCAGAATGCAGCAGGAACGTAGGCTGCCATGGCTGCGATAATTAGAGCCGAGCTGGTAACCCGGATGCTGAAACAATACGGACTTCGTGATTGGGAGATAGGTGGAGGGTGGAGCTTCAGGCCAAAACAAAAAATAACAACATAAACATCAGTTGAGGGCTGCAACTCCTCTTTTTAAACTGGAATATCCTGGCTTGAGTGTTGTTGTCAGTGACATAAGTATTTGAAATGAACATGATTTTTAAATGTCTGTTGACATATCGGGGTCATTTTATGATTCGTTTTATTATTGCTCTTACATACAGCTCCTTTAAGTATTTCATAACCATCATTGTTCAATTCAATTCAATTCAATTTTATTTATATAGCGTCTAATACAACAGATGTTGTCTCTAGACGCTTTCCAGAGATCCAGAACATGAACATAAACATAAACATAAACATAAACCCCCGAGCAATTATTATATAAACAATGGCAGGTAAAAACTCCCTTAGTGGGAGAAAAGCCTTAAGCCAAACAGTGGCAAGGAAAAACTCCCCTTTAGGAGGGAAGAAACCTTGAGCAGGACCAGGCTCATAAGGGGGGACCCTCCTGCCGAAGGCCAGACTGGGGGAGTCAGGGACGTCGACAGCACACAGCAGGCAGGTGGAAGCAGCAGCGGGATGACCAGAGGTGGGGGGGGGGGGCGTCAGCAGCACACAACAGTCATGTGGAAGGAGTAGCGGGATGACCAGAGGGGGGGGGGGGGTGCAGGCAGGCGGAAGCAGCAACAGCAGACATCCACGTAGGCAGGTGGAAGAAGCAATGGGATGACCAGAGGGGGGGGAGGGCCGGGAACACAGGCCAGAACGCAGCTCCTGAGGCTCCGGCCTGCAAACATACACAAAAGAGAAAAAAAAGGGGGGCCGGCACAAGAAACTACAGGAACGATGGACAAAAATGATAGCTATGAGATATTTATAATAAATAAAAATGGTAATGGAGAAGAGAGGCAGGGAAAAGGAGAGGAGAAGAAGGGTGAGAGGCACCGCCCAGCGGATCATGTCGGTGCCCCCCTGCAGCATAAGCCTATAGCAGCATATCTACCGCGAAGCTATATTTGAGACCAACTATTATAGTTTTGTTCTATAGCTGCGACTATGACTACTGACTCTAACACACTAAAGTTTACACTACCTAGAGATTTACCAACACCAGCTAGAGGTTTACAAAACACTAACTATAAGCTTTACTAAACAGAAAGGTTTTAAGTTTAGTTTTAAAGGTGGAGGTGGTGTCAGCCTCCTTAACCCAGATTGGAAGTTGGTTCCAAAGTAATGGTGCCTGATAGCAGAACGCCCGCCCTCCAAATCTACATTTAGATACTCTAGGAACTACGAGTAAACCTGCACCCTGGGAGCGGAGAGCTCGGCCAGGAACATAAGGCACTATCAAATCTTGTAAATACTGCTTGTAAATAATACTATTGTTCTCCATTGTTCTTGTAGTTTGTTGTGCTAGTCTGCCCCCTCCTTTTCTCTTCTATGCATGTTTGCAGGCCAGAGCTTCAGGAGCTGCATCCTGACCTGCACCCCCCCCCTCTGATCATCCCACTGCTGCTTCCATCTGTCTGTGTGGATGTCTGGTAGATGCCTGCTGATATCCTGACCTGCAGTCTTACAGTTACAGTTACAGTTTTACCTGCCATTGTTTATGTTATGTTTATGTAATAATTGCTCGGGGGTCGTGTTCTGGGTCTCTGGAAAGCGCCAACTTCTGTTGTAATAGACGCTATATAAATAAAATTGAATTGAATTGAATTTCAAGCAGCTATCATCTGTTGTAGAACATTTCATTGACAATTGCAAAAAGATATCCAATGTGCCAGTGTTACAATATACAAAAAGGCATGGTCACTGCTGTAGCACCTGGTGCATGTACAGAACTACCTCTAACCAGACTAGAGGAACTGAAAGAAGTGATCACTTTTGGACATTCCAAATGAAACAGTCTGAACTAAAAACATTGTAATCAGCATTGCCACATATAGAGATTTATTTGTACTTGATGTAGTTCATGGAGAAGAGGTCTCAATTTTTGTTAAAGTCCTCCATATTGTGAAGTATTGGGGTAAGTGGCTGGCTTGTGCACTTATCTATACATCAACACATTTTGAGGACTACCTTCATACGTACTGTGTCCAAAAAACAAAGTATGTGATGTAGTATATTAAACAATGTGTATGAGGGCAAACTGAAGTGGTATATGTGTTGGTGATAGTAACATAAGCAGCAAATTGCCATTGCGACTGCTGGAGGTTTGATCAAAAGGAGCCTACTGGATCGTTCTTTCTGCAGAGAGTAAATATGCAACCCAGGTTGAATGGGTTGAAAACCCACCACATCCTTGCTATGCTAAGAAATTATGTTCACAAAGATTATGAACAGAGTCAGTGATGAAGGACATCATTGGTGAAGTTCACCACAACTGGAAATCTACTGATGTACTGCCAGCAATATGAAATCTCACTCGTGATCGTAATTGTGCAGGAAGCAGATCGTTGTAGCAAAGGATATGATATAGCTGAGCTTATTGAATCCGTTTCCTCACCATCTAAGCAGTTTGTGCTCCTGTCTCCCAGTTGAAGGACCAGCACAAGTGTGGTGAAGCTTGACTCACACACACTCCTGTGTGAGCAGAGCATTAAAAGTGCTGGTAGTGAGAAATCGTGCAAGCTTTTCCTTTTTCCTCTTTACCAACCCAAACACATGTCCACTCTTAACTTGATCATCAGGCCTCTGATTTCCTTTATTGTCTTTGGGTGTGACAAAATCTTGTCAACCATTTTGAATCATTTTGACTGAGTCGACACATGTTTAATTCGTTGTTATGTGTAGTTTAGATATCAGAACTTTGTGTTGACATTTCACCATCTTTAATACTTGTGTACATAAATTCTGATTTATTTGAATGAGAGAAGTGGTTTGCGGTTATTTTACACATTTGTAAAATTTGCTGTTTGCAAAAGCCTGTGCTCGGACTCCTTCCTTCTCTGTTACTCCCTAGTGGCACCCCTGGTAACATGCTAGCACACATAGAACAACAGTTATAGACTGATTGGGCTGTTTATTTATTAATTCCTGATATTCAGGTGGTGCCCTGTTTTGATTAATTAACATGGATAAATTATTCATGTTATTAATTAATGTCCTTAGACAACTAGTAATAACCCTTTAATAACTTAACAAGCACTCCATTTGTGATGATGATTTTACTGCTAAAGAAGCTCATAAAGTCTGCACTACTGAGAGCTGCAGAAATCTAAAGCTCAATAGAGTTGTGACTGTCAGTCTGGCTACAGTGCTGAACAGAAAACATGGATTATTTTTTATCTTCTATCAACAACAAATAATAAGCTGTTCTAGCTTTTTTTTACTATTAGACTATCCTTCCATGCACGATAAAAACCTACAGATTTACAGGAGTACCACTTCCTATTCATTTTTGCGCACTTTTTGTTTAATCATGCAAATATTTGAATTATACCAGAGTTAAGCTCCTATGATTAGAGACCCTCTTTCTCTAAGGTAGAACTGCATCCAAAGCTGAGAGCAGCAGATCTGCAGTGTTACTGACAAGGAAATCAATATCTGCAGAGGTAGAATTTAGGTCATTCCCCTCAATTGTTTCACTATGTTCTACTGTAGGAAGATGTGAAGCGATGTCTTCCTTAGCAATAGCTATATCAGATAAACATCTGCTAAAGGAATACCTTTTATTATGTGCTTTAACATTGACAATGTTAAATTCAAACGTAATTAAATAATGGTCGGACAGGAGACAGTTTCCCGGCAACATTATTAATCGATTATGGGGTTCTATACCTTAGTCAACGATGAGATTGAGGGTATGATTAAAGCGGTGCGTCGCTTTGTTTCTTTTTTGTAAGATGCCCATTGATTCTAAAAGAGATGTCAGGCAGCCCAGGGAGCAGGCAAACAGAAACCAGTGACACTCAGGCAGAACTCGTGGTCGGGGACAGAAGGCTAAGGTGATTACCAGAACGGAGACAGGCGAACAGGTCTGGGACAGGCAGGAGCAACGGGTGATCAGTCCGGGGAAAAACGCTGGAATGTCAGGCATGACACAAGAACAATCTGGCAGTGACTGGCTGGGAGTGGAGTGCTTAAGTAGAAGCCCAGGGCTGATTGCAGATGCGGAGCAGGTGTGAAAGGCAGGAGAAACCATAGTGACATGAGGAGGCGGAGTTGGCAGGTATGGAGCTGGAATGGATGTGACACTACTACTAACAAAACTAGCTTCTCTGATTTCGTAGTATTATAATTGAATTTAGTTTTAGATTTAATTTGAAGATTGGACTTATATATCACTGCTACTCCTCCATCTCGGCCATTATTTGGGTAATATGATAATTAAAATAAAATACACTCTTCTTCCTGTAGCCATGTTACTGATGAACAGAAAATATCACTTCGGGTCTTAGTAATTTGATCGCTTACTAGTAAAGACTTGGAGGTTAAAGATCATATCTCTTAAAATCAGTCTGCATCTAATTTTTCGGTCTTTAATTGGCAAGAAATGGAAAACGTTTTTTATTTTTACAATTTTATTTTGATTAACACCTCTATCACATCATGCTTGTTGAACTTTTGGAGGGCAGGGAATCAATACCAATACAATTTAGCTTAGCACTTTGTAAGGTCCGCCAATTACATAATTTATTCCTACACTGTTATCGGCAGGCGGTAATCCTCGAGAAGCACCAGAGAAGCGTGAAAAACTGCAACACTGCATCCTGGCCTGGATTGTCAGGGGGAGTGTCTCATTATATCAGACAAATTTCTAGAAATAACAACTGTACCATCCCGGGTGAGATAAATGCCCTCCTTCTAATCAGACCAGGCTGTCCCCAAAATGTCTTGTAATTGTCAATAATGGCCATGTCGTTTTCCTACATCACCTATAAGAGAGATGTAACCACATATTGTGTCAGACTTAACTGTCCAGCCCACGCAGCTAGACATTGACTCTCCTGTTGCGCTTCAGCTAAAATTAACTTTTTTAATCTCAAGCTCACTTTTGCTGTATCTTTTTAAGAATCTGTAACTTTACAAAAATTGCTACAGCAATTTGGCATCATGAACAGGATCCTACGAGTTAAACTTCATCGGAGAGGACCTTGGGGATTGGCCGTCCTGAGGACAGATTACCTCAGCCCTACTATGATTGACAACAGAAAGGAGGGACCAGGGCACACTGCTCTGGCGTTGGAACCGCTGGGATCCTCGGACCTACCCTTAGGAGGCCAGAGCTTCGAGAGCTGCATGCTGACCTGCAGTCCCCCCCTCTGATCATCCCACTGCTGCTTCCGCCTGTCTGTTTAGATGTCTGCTATATGCCCCCCCCCCCCCCCCCCCGACCACCTGAGTGTCTGCTGTCTACATCGCTTTATATAGTCATCCATGTAGTGCACCAGTTAGCCATTGTGTCTGTGTCTCTCCTTTCTCTGTTATTCATTCTCTCTGTCTGTTGGCTCTTTTCCTGCTCTTCCCAGCTGGCCTCCAGCAGGGGGAACTGCCTTATGAGCCAGGTCCTGCTCAAGGTTTATTCCCTCCTAAAGGGCTTTCTTCCTTGTCACTGTTTGGCTTAAGGTATTTCTCCCACTAGGTGAGTTTTTGTCATTTTGCCAGTGTTTATGTTATGTTTATGTAATAATTGCTCAGGGGTCATGTTCTGGGTCTTTGGAAAGCGCCTAGAGACAACTTCTGTTGTAATAGACGCTATATAAATAAAATTGAATTGAATTGAATTGAGAATTCCACTTAAAGGCAACACTGTGAGCTCCTCCTATCGAATCCTTAAGAAGACTGGTCTGAATATTATGGCACTTTTACACTAGTACCTAATCAGCCCAACTCAACTCGCGACGCTTCGTCTCGACTCGCCTTGCCCTCGTTTCTTTTCAATACCCAGATCAGAACTAGAAGTAGTCCACATCTTGAAGACCACCTGTCGCCGGTTGGAGCAACTCCACAAAAGAAGTGGCCTGGCTGTCCACCGGCTGGCTTTTGAAGAGCATGTGAGGTCATATAAGGACGAACTTGCCAGAACCAAGGTGAGGTATTACTCCACCCTCATTGGTGCTCAACAGAATCACCCCAGGACATTGTTCTCCACCATCAATCGCCTGCTCCGCCTCCCTGCTGCCCCCCCTACCACCGATGACCCTGATCGCTGCTCCAAGGTTTTGGAGTTCTTCGGTGCTAAGGTGGACACCATTCACCAGCAACTCCTCACACCTGACCCTCCCTCCCCCGGCGGGTCGGGCCACTAAGTGGTGCGCTCCTGGAGGTTCCCCGACTCCCCCACTGCTCTCTCTCTTCCTTTTCCCCTGTCACCACTACAGTGGTTACCAAACTGGTCACCAAAGCCAAAGACTCCTCCTGCCCTCTGGACCCCATGCCAACTGCTTTGATTAAAGCCTGCCTTCCTACCCTTTGTCCTGTCATCACTGACATAATCAACTCCTCCATAGTCTCTGGTACAGTGCCCCCCAGTCTTAAAATCGCCTCCATCACTCCCATTCTGAAGGAGCCTGGTCTGGACCCTCATGACCTCAACAACTTCCGGCCGATCTCCAACCTTCCTTTCCTCAGTAAGATCCTGGAAAGAGCAGTGGCGGCCCAGCTCCATCAGCATCTGTCCAACCATGAGATCTATGAACCCCTCCAGTCAGCTTACAGAACCCACCACAGTACTGAGACCGCCCTGATCAAAATCACAAACGACCTCCTCACTGCTGCAGACTCTAGTAACATCAGTATCATTATCCTCCTCGACCTCTCCGCTGCCGTCGACACCATCTCCCACTCCATCCTCCTCGAACGCCTGTCTGTTCTCCTGGGTACCTCTGGCTCTGCACTATCATGGTTACAATCCTACCTCACCAACAGAACTCAGTTTGTTACCATCCTTGGCTCCTCCTCCCACCCTGCCCCAGTCAACCATGGTGTCCCTCAAGGCTCTGTACTCGGTCCAACTCTCTTCACCAACTACCTGCTCCCCCCTCGGCCAGATCATACGCCATCATGGTCTCAGTTTCCATTCCTATGCTGATGATACCCAGCTCTATCTCAGCACCTCACCATCCTCCCAGCTCCCCCCACAGACTCCGGTTGCCTCTCTGCCATAAAATCCTGGATGACAACCAACTTCCCAAACTTAACAGCGATAAGACAGAGCCCAAGCCACTGCTCCGGACGGTTGGAGATCTTCTCATCCAGGTGGACGGCTGCACCATCACACCATCCTCCGAGGTCCGTAACCTGGGCGTCATCTTGGACTCCACCCTCTCCTTCCAGTCACACATTGAATCACCAAATCTGCTTTTTACCACCTCAGAAATATCGCACGTCTCTGTCCCTCACTCTCTGACTCTGTGGCAGAAACACTCATCCACGTTTTTATCACCTCCCGACTGGACTATTGTAATGGAGTCCTGTCCGGGGTTCCAAGTAAAACCCTGGACAGGCTCCAGTACGTGCAGAACTCAGCTGCCAGGGTTCTCACACACACCAAGCCCTGGCAGCACATCAATCCCACCCTCATCCACCTCCACTACCCGTCAAGTTCCGCATACGCTACAAACTCCTGCTACTCACCTACAAATCCCTTCACACTCTCGCCCCCCAGTACCTGTCTGACCTCCTCCATAACTCCCTCCCGGAACCTGCGGTCTTCAGACGCTGGTCTGCTCTCCATCCCCCGGACCAGGCTGAAGACCTTTTGTGACAGAGCCTTCAGTGTTGCTGCCCCCGCCCTCTGGAACTCTTTCCCTGCCGTAATCCGTGACTTCCCTTCTCTGGTTTCAAAGCACAACTAAAAACTTACCTTTTCACCCTGGCCTTTCCTGATTAAGTGGTTCCCTCCCCTGTTGTTTTGTCCCGGTTGTGTTTTTGTTTGTTTGTTTTTTCCTGTAAAGCGACCTTAGGTTCCTTGAAAGGCGCTATATAAGTGCAAGCTATTATTAGGGCACGAGAACACAAGGCCCTATTGTATCTGTAGGATTTTTTTTTTCTTTCTTTCTTTCTTTTTCTTTTTCCAACAAAATGAGGGCCTTTTTGCCCCCCTAAATGTGCCCCAAAAGTCACCAAATTTTGCACGCAAGCCAGGCCTGGCGAAAAATTTGATATTTAATGGTTTGCATTAATGGGCGTGGCCTAATGGCTCAACAGCGCCCCCTAGAAAACTCCGTGCCTCAATCCCCACAATACGGTTTGACGTACATGCACGAAAATCGCTACACACCTGTATCATGTCGCAACTTAAAGAAAAGCCATGGCCGAAACCGAAGTCGGCCATTTTGAATTAATCGTGTAATTTTGCCACAATTTATGCCATGTTTTCGGCCGTTAATACAGCCCGAACCATAATGTGCACCCAGGTGTGTTATACATCAAAATGTGCGTCTCGATCCTGCGACGATGGGCATTACTTTTCTCAGTCAAACGCGTTACCGTGGCGATGATAGATGTCAAAAAGCGCGCCCCCACTTCATCTGGTTGGTCCATATTTGATAGTTCCTACTTTCTGCCATAACCTTTAAATCAGGGGTGTCCGACTCCAGTCCTCGAGGGCTGGTGTCCCTGCAGGTTTTAGATGTTTCCCTGCTTCATTGCACCATGATACAAGTGACTGTGTCATCAACAGAACTATCCAGACTTTGATGACAAGCTGGTGACGATTAATTAGAATCAGGTGTGTCAAAGCAGTGAAACATCTAAAACATGCAGGACACCGGCCCTTCTGGGATTCAGTTTGACACCTGTGCTTTAGAAGATGGAGGAGATGATATATGTGCTGCTGGGTCTGTGGCTTGTGTTCGATATGAAGTTAAAAAATGAGAGTGAGAGAAGCTTCAGGCCGCAACGCTTTTTTTATTTTTTATTTTGTTTGTCTCAGCGCTGCTGAAAAGTCTGTTGGTAGCCGTGAGCAGCTATGAAGTGACAGAGCTCCTGGTAGATATTTTTGTTCCTTATCGCCCGTCTAGATCCCTTTTTAATTCTCTCCTCAGCACCAGGTTTATGAACATCTGCACCTCAGAGTTGGTTCACGAAACAGCTGCCATTGCCTGTCAAATAAAATGAACAAGAAGCCGTCGTCAAGAGTCACTCTTATTCTTAAAAATACTTAAAATGAAAAAGAGAGGGGAGCTTTCCTTTCACTGCCGTCCTACTTGCCTCCTGCTGGGGCTCCCGGTCGGGCAACTGGAGTCTGGTGGGGGTCTCCTGCTCGCTTCCCTGACGCCCCGGTCTGACCTCACCCCTCATTGCAATACATAAATTACTCATTTTAATTCTAATAATTATTCTTGGCATTATCATGATGTATTGTTTCATAGTTTATTATTATATTAAGTTATGAAATCTCATGGGATGTTTAACTATTGTATTATTATATCGCTATATATAATAGTATGGTGATATAATTTGGTTATGTTATAATATTTTATAAAAATTATATTATATTAGGATATTACTATATTATTATTCTACATTGTATAGTGCTACACCACTCTATATGATAATTATTTATTTGTTTAACTTATTTACTCTCGAATTAATATTGTCAATTTATGTATCTACTTTCATCACCTTATCTACACACACACACACACACACACACACACACACACACACACACAGACACAGACACACACACACACACACACACACACACACAAACTGATGTCGTCTAATGTTGTTGTAAAAAAAAAGAAAATAAAGAACTTTATAACAAAAAAAAAAGAGTCACTCTTTCGCTGATTTCCGGCTCCTGACTCGGAAATCTGCGGCTCCGCCCCCTGACCAATCGGTGGCCTGTAGTGTGATGATGTCAGATGCAGCCGACTCAGCAGCTTAGAACCTCGGCAGAGTAGTTCAATTCAATTCAATTCAATTTTATTTATATAGCGTCTAATACAACAGAGTTGTCTCTAGACGCTTTACAGAGACCCATACCCAGAACATGACCCCCGAGCAGTTATTACATAAACAATGGCAGGTAAAAACTCCCCTAGTGGGAGAAAAACCTTAAGCCAAACAGTGGCAAGGAAAAACTCCCCTTTAGGAGGGAAGAAACCTTGAGCAGGACCAGGCTCATCAGGGGGGACCCTCCTGCCGAGGGCCAGACTGGTGGGTCAGGGACGGCAACAGCACAGCAGGCAGGTGGAAGCAGCAACGGGATGACCGGGGGTGGGTGTAGTTAGTAGTAGTTACATAAAAAGTATCTGTACTGCACGCCTCGACCCTTAGTGCAAAACTGCAAAACCGAGGCGAGTCGAGTCGGGCTGAGTAGTGTAAAAACGCCATTAGGGTGACTATTAGGGTGAATGTGTAGACTTAAACAGCCCTAGGAAATAAAATATGGTATGAAAGGATAAGTCTATTGTTTCTAGAAAGCATTTATTGTGAAATAGAGGACTAATAGACGGAGCATTTGAGCACTTTTGCGCCGATGAAGGTTCACAAAGGCAGAAAGGCCCGCAGAAGATGTTCTGACAGAAGATGAGTAACAGATTTGGTAAATCAGACAGTCTTCCAGATACTTCCAGATATATTTGTAAAGACATGTCAAAGAAGCATTGGCCCATTGGAACATTGGAGTGTTTGGTATGTGTGAATGAATGGTCTGAAGAATCTGGGTTTCCAGAGGGTGGGACTCTTAGTATGACTCAGATTAAGGAAGTAAAAGGATTTTTTGAAAAGATAGAGAAGAGGGGGTGGGGCTAGTTCACACCAATTATGGTCAAGGGATTCAAAACCATGTCCAATGAGACCACCCATGAGTCTTTATGTCAAACCATTCAAAAGTTATGGCCGAAAATAGGAACTATGAAATCTCGACCAATCAGAAGAAGGGGTGGGGCTGATTCAGGCCAATGAAGGTCAAGTACTCAATACCGAGTCCGATGACACCACCCACATGTCTTTATGTCAAACCATTCAAAAGTTATGGCAGAAAATAGGAACTATCAAATATCGATCAATCGGAAGAGGGGGTGGGGCTAGTTCACACCAATTATGGTCAAGGGATTCAAAACCATGTCCAATGAGACCACCCATGAGTCTTTATGTCAAACCATTCAAAAGTTATGGCCGAAAATAGGAACTATGAAATCTCGACCAATCAGAAGAAGGGGTGGGGCTAATTTGCACCAATGAAGGTCAAGTACTCAAAACTGAGTCCGATGACACCAACCACGAAATCTCTATGTCAAACCATTCAAAGGTTATTTGCAGAAAGTAGGGATAATCAGATGAAGAGGGGGCGCGCTTTTGACTGAGAAAAGTCATGCGCATTGTCGCAGGATCGAGACGCACATTTTGATGTATTTTTTTTTTTTTTTTTTTTTTTTACCTTGTCTGCACACATATTATTGATTGATACCATGACGGTAGAAACCAAAAGTGTATATATGTGCATTATTACTATATGTAATATATACATATATATACGCACACATATGCGTACACATACATAAATATACACATACAAACCCAGTGTTTTTTTTTTTTTTTTTGGGGGGGGAGGGGGTGGGGGGGGGTGGTGACGACATCCACTGCCAATCCAGGAAGCAGGAACACACGGAGACACACGTCAAGCACTGGAAATCTGCAACAAAAAAACCACAAACAAAGCACGAAACCGGCACGGAGCCATCCAAAACACGAACAGCAATCGACCTAAATCTTGAGATCTGATCGCAGTCTGAGCTAAGCTATCGCTACCGCTACCTAAACCCAAAAACTAGAGAGCCAGCATGCAGGTGAACAAGCCAGTGTGTATGTCTATGTGTGTGTGTGTGTATGTATATGATCATGCATGTGTGTGTGTGTGTGTGTGTGTGTGTGTGTGTGTATGCGTGTGACTAAATTACTATATGTGTGTGTGTGTGTGTGTGTGTGTGTGTGTGTGTGTGTGTGTGTGTAATAAACCAAACAAAGCTCCACCTGAAGTGTATCTATAGTGGGGGAGGGGGGGGAGCAACCCCGCCACCCGTGAGACCAGAGGCCGACAAGGAAGAGCCCGGAACCCAGGCCACCGGCAACCCCACAGAGGGGAGAAGTAGGAGGGAGGCAACCCACCGCCTGCGAGGCCCCCCCCCCCACCCGGCGGCGGCCGAGGGGGCCCGCGGGCGGGGCCCCCACGGCGCGGAAAGAAGCAGCCAGGGATCCCGCGGCGGCGGACCGCGACCCAGGCAATCCCCGGCCACCCGGTCCGGGCCGGACACGCGGCCAGGAGGCCCTCACCCTTCAGGCCAGCGACCCCCACCCGGCAGGGGGCCAGCCCGCCCGGAGAGACAGAGCCGCCCGGCCGCCGACGCGGGCAGGCGCACCCGTCCCCCACGAAAGTGGCCCTCCAAGACCAGAGGGGCGCCCCGCCGTAGAGGCAGCGGGGGGGACCGGAGACGGGCCCGGAGAGAGGGAACCCCCCAACAAGGCGACACCCGCGCAGGCCCGACAACGGAGGGCCCCAGACCCAGGCATCCCATTCATTCATCCATTCACCTATCCGATACCTATACTAATAATAATATAATATACTATACATAATAATAATAATAATACTAATAATAATACTAATAATAATACTAATAATAATAATAATAATAATAACCATCTTTGTATAATATAATATTGATAAATTATTAAGTTTTTGATGTCCTGCCAATGGAGGCTCAAATCCTCCATGGCAGGACCCTTCCATACCGCATTCTCACCGACACAGACATACAATCACGCACCGTTTCCCCCTCCCCGGGGGGATCCAGCACCGCCAGAAGGCACCCCAGGCTGCACGGCGGGCCCCGCCAGGCCCGGGTAACCCGACCCACCCGTCCCAGGCCCAGGCCGGTGAGGGAACGCGGGTGATGTGGGACCCCCTCCCGCCCCTTGTGTTGAGTGCATGTGATTAATGCCATAAAAACAGGGAGGAGGGAGGGCCAAGTATCGATTGACACAGACCCCCCCCCCTCCCGAACTACGTGTCCTTGTCAAATGTATTTATTAAGTGTTGAGTGTGCAGTGTCTATTTTGCTGTTAAAACCGTGAGGCGGGGAGTGCCAGGCCCCGCGGGACAGTGCCCCCCACGACCCGGACCCCCCGCCTTTCGCCTATGTGCGTATGAATCGTGTAGGGGGGGCAAGAGGGGGAGCGGAGGCCGAAGCCAGGAAGCAGGACCAGCAAAGCCGGCCCTGATAAGACACCCGCGTCCCCCCACCGGCCGTCCAGTAGACGGGGGCCGGCCCCCCGAGCCGGGCAAGGGCCACACCGTACCTCCAAGGGCGCCCCCGGCGCCGCCGGAGCCCCCAGACGGAGGAGGAAACGGTCCAACATCCTCCCATTCATACTGACAACATAAGACATAGATACCTGGGAATGGTGCCACCCCGCCGTCGCGCCCGCCCGTGCACCCCCCGGTCAGGGGAAGCCCGCTCCCCGGACCCGGCCCCACCCCCCCCCGAGGCCACCCCGGCGGACACCCCAAGGGTCCCGGAGTCCCCACATCCGCAGGGGCACTTGGCCCCCGCCCAGCGACGGAGGACCAAGGCAGCAATGCCCCCCCAGCGCAGACAGCCACCCCCCACCCAGGCAGGGCCGGGCCCTCCGGGTGGGACCCCCACGTCCACGGCCCCGCCCCCCCCGGGAGGCCCGGAGACGCCCCAGCCACAGCCCCCCGCCCGAGCCCTCCCCAGCCACCCCCCCCCACCGCCATGAGGTAACCCCCCCCACAGGCCCCCAAGGCCCCCACCGGCTAGGGACAGGGCCCCGCGGCCCCCCCCACCACCCCCCAGGGGCCACCAGAGGCCCGCGCCCCAGACCCCCCAAGCCGACCCCCAACCCCAAGGGCTACGAGATCACCACCCCCCCCGCCCCCACTAGGTAACGAAGCCAATAAACGGGGACCACAGAGAGTGTAATTCAGCCGAATGTTGTTCAGTGGAGGCAGACATTATCTCACTACTAATATGATCTGATAAAAGATTCCTAAAATGGTTGATACATAAACTGGATTTTTGTTTCCAATTTACTAAAATGGTTTTCTTTGCGATACATAAGGCAGTGAGAACCCGGTGTGTCCAATTAGGATCTATTTGAGTGTCTCCCAGGTGGCCTAATATACATACCGTGGGGCATACTGGGATTCTGTGGTTGATCCATGTGGATAAATCCTCACAAATCTCCTTCCAGAACCTCTGTACCGGTGTACAGAACCATAAAGCATGCATATAATTATCTGGGGTGTTCTCTGTGCACTGTGAACAGATATTAGAGGTGACAAAGCCCATCTGGAACATCCTTTGTCCAGTATAATGTATTCTATGAAGAACTTTGTACTGTATAAGTTGTAGGTTTGGGTTTTTAGTCATAGTAAACGTATTTAAGCATATTTGTGACCAAGAAAACTGGTCGGTATTAAGAGAGAGATCCGCCTCCCACTTAGAGATCGGGAGAGAGACTGAATCGTCCAGTTTAGACACTAACCTGTAGAGTTTTGATAACAACTTTAAAGTGCTTAGATTCAATAAATCTATTATCTTAGCGGGAAGTTGTAAATCTAATTGGCTAATTTTGTATGTTTTATTTATTATTGCCTTAAGTTGTTGATACTCTAAAAATTTATTCCTGCTAACTCCGTATTGAACAATAAGTGTATTGAAAGGTACAAACTGTCCTCCTACAATTACGTGCTGTAAGTACCGTATTCCTTGATCTCTCCATTGAACGAAGTTAACCATCTTTTTATCCTTTTTCACGATGTCTGGGTTGTTCCATATGGGTGTACGGTCACATGGAAAAAGTGAAATTTTAGCTATTTTAAGAAATTCCCACCAAGCTGATAAAGTTGTGCTAATATTAATGCTTTTGAAACATTGATGACGTTTGATACTTTGACTAATAAATGGTAACTCTGAGATTTCTAGTTCATTACAAAACACTTGCTCTGAGTCCAGCCATTGACTATCTAAAGGATGATCTTTTGACCATTTTACAATATACTGTAACTTACTGGCTATGAAGTAATACTGAAAATTAGGTAATTCTAAACCTCCATATTCTTTGGATTTTTGCAATGTCTTTAAACTAATACGTGGAGTTTTATTTTTCCACAGAAATTTTGATACATATGAGTCCAACGATTTAAACCAGGAAAGAGGGGGTTTGCATGGTATCATTGAGAAAAAATAATTTACTTTTGGTAAAACCATCATTTTAATGGTGGCTATTCTACCCATGAGCGAAATGGGGAGAGAGCTCCATCTGGAAAGATCATCTTCTATTTTCTTTATAAGCTGAACATGATTTAATTTTATTAACTCTGACAGCCTAGGGGAGATGTTTATGCCTAAATATCTAATGTTCCCTGATTGTAATTGAGTACTGGTTATATTCCTAAAATTGCAGTTAACACACAGAACAGTGGATTTAGACCAATTAATAGAATAATCAGACAGAGATGAAAATCCCTCTATAAGTGCAATTGTCTGTGATAGTGAAGATCGTGAGTTCTGGAGGAAGAGGAGTACGTCATCCGCATAAAGACTAATTTTGTGCTCTAATATTTTACATTGTATACCTTTAATATTTTGATTTTGTCTAATAGCTGCTGCTAAAGGTTCAATAAATATTGCAAATAATGAGGGAGAGAGAGGGCAACCCTGTCTAGTGCCTCTTTGCAAGGTAAAACTTGTAGAGATTTGATCATTTGTCCTTACACGTGCCTTGGGAGAGCTGTATAATATTTTTATCCAGTCAATGAAAGATTCGCCAAATCCAAATTTATGCAAAGTTGCCAATAGAAACTTCCAATTTACCTTATCAAATGCTTTTTCCGCGTCTAAGGATATAATAGTAGTCTCCTGTTTATTGATACTCGAATAGTCTATAATATTTAATAATCTGCGAATATTAGTAGACGAATGTCTACCTTTAATGAAGCCTGTTTGATCCGGATGTATAATAGAAGGGGTGACTCTTTTCAGACGTTCAGTAATGGCCTTGCTAATTATTTTAAGGTCTACATTTATCAGTGAAATTGGGCGGTAGCTCGATGGGAGCAAGGGATCCTTGTCCGGTTTTAATAAAAGACTAATATTAGCAGAGTTCATATTTAAGGGTAAGCTTTTATTTTCCCTAGCATTTAGAATCATTTTATAAAATGTTGGTGCTAATATACTCCAGAATTCCTTGTAAAATTCAGCTGGGAAACCATCTGGGCCCGGAGCTTTATTATTGGGCATATGTTGAAGAGCTTCATGGAGTTCTCCTATTGAGAGCGGTGAGTCTAAATTCATAACCTGTTCCTGATGTAACTTCGGCAGATTAATGTCTCCAAGAAACTCATTAATGGATTGATCAGATGGTTCAATTTGTGACGAGTATAATTTATAGTAAAAGTCTCTAAAGACTGAATTTATTAAACAGGGGTCACACATTTTGATGTATAACACACCTGGGTGCACGTTACGGTTCGGGCGAAGAAGCGGCCGAAGAAATGGCATAAATTGCGCCAAAATTACACGATTAATAAAAAATGGCCACCTTTCTGTTCGTTTCGGCCATGGCGCCAAGAGACTTTTCTTTAAGTTGCGACATGATACAGGTGTGTACCGATTTTCGTGCTTGTACGTCAAACTGTATTGTGGGGCTTGAGGCACAAAGTTTTCTCCGGGGCGCTGTTGAGCCATTAGGCCACGCCCATTAATGCAAACTATTAAATATCAGATTTTTTGCCAGGCTTGGTGCAAAATTTGGTGACTTTGGGGCCACGTTTAGGGGGGAAAAAAGGCCCTCATTTAGTCGGAAAAATAAAAATAAAAAAAAACAATTCCTACAGATACAATAGGGCCTTCGCACTGTCAGTGCTCGGGCCCTAATAATAAACATTGAAGGTACAATAGGGCCCTAAAAAACCTCATTATCATTCTGTGACACGTACACGTATGAACTCATCTACGCGTGTTAATGGTGCTTGTTATGAACAAACAATAACTAGTATTGAAGTCATACTAGAAAAGCAAAATTCATGTTCACGTTGGGAAGGGTATTCTTCGTAATAACCCTCCTCTCATTAGCTGCCATTTGGTGCGTAACTGGAAACAACAGAACAACAACAAACTGTTGCTTGCTCTCTTTGACCAAACCACATCTATATGTTTATTGGATGAAATGTGTTGTGCAACTCAGGTAGCTGAGCTGGTCAGTTATCGAAGGCTAATGAAAATTCTATTAAAGAATTATTAATAATTAATAAAGTTGACTATTTATCAAATTGAGTTACCAAAATGATAATAATTCTCGTAGGGGCACCACCCCGGGGCCTTAATCCAGGGAAAATGATAACTAAACAGCAGAACATCAGTCTCATATGATTAGGATTATCCTGCGGAACACCAAATCTTACTATCACTTACAGAATAACAATTGAAGGAGTGAGATCCGAGCACTGGCTCTGCCTAAACAATCAGTTTGTGACCAAATCTTGTATGAAACAACAGAAACCACTCATTAAAAATCAATCAGAATTTATTTACATATGGGTATCAAAAAGATGTAAATAAATACCCAATAAATCCTGATGGCAAACTACATTATTACAAAACCATTAATTAACTAGAAAAACAACAATCAATAAAAATGAAATGAAGGTTAAATGCATGGAATGAAAAAAGAAATCAAAGCAATAACAAAGATGATAAAAAACATCTACGGTGTAAAACATTGTGGCTGCATAAAGATGGTTGCAGTTTTTAAAGATGGCGGGACTGTAACCACGCCACGTGCAATCAGACCGGATGGTGATCCCGGTGTTTAAACCGTGATCAACTGGCGAAACGGCGCTTTAAAGCATGAATGACTAGCAGAAAGTGGTGACTACAAATTAATGACAACAGTCTTGATAATGATGCTGATGTAATCTCAGCTCTGAACACAGATTTAGCTCTGAAAACGCTCTTGAGTTACTGATAAACAGGGATCACGACTTCACAGTTCTGAACCGCTCTTAGTCCTACTGATCACTGCTCACGGGCTCACGTCTCCTCTGGGATCCGGATCGGGTGCCTGCGGGTTTTGTCGACTGGGGCCGTGCCTTCCCCTGAAACGGATTAGACAGCGGCGGGGCCGCCTCGTGCCGGGCCGTGGTTCCGGACCAAACGGAGGCTCACACGCATTCCTAGGCGCGGCGGGGGACCGGTCTCTCCTGCCGTGCTTCCCTGCTTGCCGGTCACCGACGCGCGGCCGTCCAGGCCCCGGGAAAGCTCACAACCGGGCGAGACGCCGGCCGTCCGTCCCGATCCCTGCGCGGCCAGCAGACAGGGGGCTCGGAGCGGGGAGGGGGGCTTCGGTCGGAGCGTTCAGTCGCAGCTGTGTCCCGATCTGATTGCCAGGAGCGCGTGGGCGTTGTGAGCTCGGATCTGCAAAACTTAAAGAGGACAGAGTTTAGTTGGGAGCCGGAGCCTCCCGGAGACCGCTGGTCCAACGGAGCGGCCCGATCCGATGCGGGCCTTACCCCCCAGCCGGGGGGAGAGAAGGAGATGGGACCTTTGGCCCGGAGCCAGAAGGTCCAGCTGCTCAGGAAGAGAGGTTGATCGGAAGAGAGCGAAAGGGAGCAGCTGCAGAGTTTTGATCCTACGCGCGCTGCGGTGACGTCATCGGTGCCTCGTTTGTGATTGGATGCGCGCCGCTTGTAGGCGCCGCCCCCCCACGCAAGGCATGCTGGGGGTTGTAGTTCATGGCAAGGTGGCCATTTTAGGAGGCACATTAAAGCGGGTTTCAGGCTGGGGGGGGTTGCTGGTATTTAAAGCTTTTGGGTCTGTTCAAAGAGGCAGCACCCCCCTCCGAAGCCTGGTTTTCGGGCTCCGCTGCGTCCGGCTTTGATCCGGGCCATGCAGCGGGGGTCGTAAACGGACTATCTAGAGCCAGGCCGAGATAACCAGAAGTTAGCAGCAGGGGGTCATAAACTCTGACTTCAGGAAGAAGGGCTAAAGTCTGGCTTTACTGGTCTTCATAATCACAAAATGTTCATACATTTATAAGTCCAGAGTTCACATGGGCATATGGGCGACGCCCAACAAATGCATCATTTTGTGCACTGTATTACAAATTAAACAACCATGTCCGAGATGGGGATATAAACAAACAAACAAACAAAAAAACACCACAGTGAGAGGGTGTGTGAGAACACACATTAATGAATGAATTAATTCATCCAAGTAATGTTTAATATTTTACACATCATTGTCATTGTCATGGTCAAAAATTTTCACTCAATGAGCACAGATCCCTGCTGTTTGATGAAGGAAAAAAGAACAAATATCAGTCTCAATCATTCCTTCAAATGTGAAACACATAGAAAACAAGAAATACAATACTTTGTGACCTATGCAAATTTGACATTTCCAACGCTGGTTCTACAGTCAGGTTTACTGTTAACCGCAGATACCCGTTGAGGTCGTTGAGGCAAAAGGCAGTTTTTAAGCCCAAGGTGCACATTTGGCTATACCATGTGAATTTCATTCTCAAAAATATAACGTAAATAATTTTACTTAGTAACGGTCTATTAGAAGAAAGGCTTCAGGTGTAATAGTGCTTTTTCAAACCTTAAAAATTTCCCCTTTTGATTCAAGCCATTTGCAAAAAAGTGCCTATAAAGCTATAAATAGGATTTAATCATGGACAAATATCACAGTACACACATTCACTTAAGTCCGAGGGGTTGGGGGGCGTGGCATATCCCAGGACTGCCTGCTACTCAGTTTTTAGTAACATCTTAGACATCTCTACACTCAACAGATATACACTCAACAAGGATACTTGCACATAGGCGGTGCGTCCAAAATGCCCTACTAAACAGTAAATACTCAAAAAGTATACTTTAGTTCGGCAAACTTTTGAGTAAATATCTGTAGTATGCATTAATTCGGACGTACTACGCAGAGCGTGACAGGCACTTCCTGCCATTAGGAGGGGGAGTTGTTACCTCCTGTCACAGTAGTGTCCAGCAGCAGTAGCAGCAACGCTCCGCTCTTTCCCGTTTATCCTGGCCCAAACAAGATGGTGAGGTCCTCCTCTACCCATGTCCCATGTTCCCCACCTTCGCCTGGGGCGGGGGGACCATGGGAGGACTGATGGCCGGACCCGGGTATGGGCTCGCCGTGCTGCCTGGGGAGGGTTTGCTGGTCTGTGCCAGCCCTCCGGGGTGTGCCCTGGCACTCTTACTATAGTTGGCTGGGACGGGCTCCTGGGACCCCCGTGACCCTGCAAAGGATAAGGCGGGTATAGAAAATGGATGGATGGATGGGTGGGTGGGTGGGTGGATGGATGGATGGATGGATGGATGGATGGATGGATGGATGGATGGATGGATGGATGGATGGATTGCTGTCCTTTGTCAAACCTGGGATTTGGGGTTCTTTGCTGTTGAGCGTATCTGGGGCACACCTTTGGTTCTGGGGTTCCCGCTTTCGTTGGGACGGGTGCCGGTCCGCCGGCGTCGACGGTCGAGGTGGCCCCGTCTCTCCGGGCAGGCTGGCCTCTCGCCAAGTGAGGGTTGTGGGCCAGGGGGGTGTGGGCCTCCTGGCCACGTCATCGGCCCATGCCAGGTGGCTGGTGCTCAGCTGGGTCCTGGTCTATCACCGTAGGTTTCCTGGCTATCTCCTCCCGTCGTCATGGGGGCTCGGCTGGGGTTTCCCTTGCCTGCTGGGAGGGGGCGGGGCTTACTGGCGGGGGATTTTCTCCCACCCTCTTGTGGTCCTCCGTGTGGCTGCTGGTGGCCAGGTTTCTTCCTTGTCGACTTCCAGTCTCTCGTGTGGCGTGGTTGTGCCCTCTCTCCTCCACTATAGTCACAGTTCAGGTAAAGCCTTGTTTTCACTTTGCACACACACAGTTACACAGACATACACACCTGCTCACTCACCTACATACTCATCCCACAGTTTTGGGGGACAGATAATCCCAGTAGCCTCGTCTTCATTCAGTTTTCAGAGACCTGACATGGTTTATGTCTCTGCCTGTTCCCATTTCTGTTCGTTTGTTTTCTCTCTTGCAGATTCCAATGGCCGGTGTGGCCGTTCCACCTGCCTACGTGGATGTATGCTGTGCTGCTGACGTCCCCGACTCCCCCAGTCTGGCCCTCGGCAGGAGGGTCCCCCCTTATGATCCTTGTCCTGGTCCAGGTCCAGGTTTCTTCCCTCCTAAAGGGGAGATTTTCTTGCCACTGTTTGGCTTAAGGCTTTTCTTCCACTATGGGCGTTTTTACCTGCCATTGTTTATGTAATAATTGCTCGGGGGTTTATGTTCTGGGTCTCTGGAAAGCTTCTAGAGACAACTTTTGTTGTATTAGACGCTATACAAATAAAATTGAATTGAATTGAAGTTCTGTGTTTTCCTGTGTTTCTTTCATTTCAGATCTGCAGCAGATGCCACCCCTCAACACCAAAAAAAAAAGATTAGAAAGATTAAAATGCATATATATGCTTTAAGTTTTACCAAACTTGGTATTAACCATTAATATATATGCAGACAAAAAAAACAACTAATAAAATGCCATCTACATCTCAATACCTTTCACCTGACAAATGGACAGGGTTCTTTCCATGTTCTTTATCTTTCCGTCTTTCTTGTTTTTTTCACATTGGTGTTGACAATGAGCTTTTATTCCCTCTGTGAGACCGTAAAAACAAACCCGCTATCATCTGGTAATGACAACATGAGGTGGTAGTCTAGTGGTTACCGATGTGGCCTTGGGTCTGGAGGACCAAGTTCAAGCCCGCCAGGTTGTCCACCAACATAAACCACACGGGGAGCAAAGCCCTTAACCCTAATTGCTCCCTGGGCACTGGAATAATGGCAGCCCACTGCTCCTAGTCTAAATGGTGCTGGCTTAAAAGCAGAGCACACATTTCAGTGTGTTTTGATGTATACTGATAAATAAAGTATTATTACTATTATGAAATACTGTGGTTAGAAAATCAGATAACCACAGGGCCTGCCAGAGGCAAAGCTAAACTACAGTTGTTTCACTTCTTACACGTACGAGCAAAATCTGGCATATTTCTCTTATTTTAGCTTGGATACACCATCAAAAGACACACACAGCCAAAATCTTAAGGACTACAAGAGAGAGAGAGAAAGGAATAAAGTAAAATAAGAACAGTTGCATATTTTTGTATATATGTTGTTTGCCCCAAAATAATTTTATTTTTTTACCAGTTGAAAAGATTAGTTTGGAAATGGATTTGGATCTGATCTGATAGATTCTGATTTAACAGTTTTTGATCATAAAAACAAAAGGTTTCTTAATCTTCACCATATCAAAATATTATTTTACACTGGTCTTTTTCAACAGGAACATTTAAAACGCCATTCTATTTTGTCTCCACAATGTATCTGTTCTCTGGGTTTTTACATTTTATATGGTCTCTCTTGCTTTACTTGGCATTTGCTTTGAACGCTTGAAACCACTTTTAAATATGCCTTTTCTGTCGAGGTCCCAGTCCCTTGTGATGTGACCTGCATGACTAACACTCTTTAAAGGGGAATAACATGCATTAGGGATCTCAGTTTTCTTCCTTTCATTTGCATAATTTTGTTTGGCATCTTGGAAAAGGGCCATTGGCAGCACTAAGAAACACACTGTAAAGTGTGTGCACAGTGGCTTATCAATATTTTAATTCAACATCTTCAGCATGATTGGAGTCCACGTCAGGAAGTGGTCAGTAATTTGGAATTATACAGGACTGCTGTGGTTCTACCTTTAGTTTCTGATAAGGAAACACTGTTGTACTGCCTCCCTTAATCTCTGAAAGATGCATTTGCTTGATCAATAGTCTTTTCCTTTTTTTTGCACAGACAAGATTGATTGCCATCGGTTTCCTCCTGCTCTATCCCACTTCTTTCACTCCTCATTATTGTTTCAATCAAGCATTCCCCTGAGACTTTAGTAGGGGTGCCATTGAAATGCGTTGACTCCCTGTGATTCACATGAATCACCAGGTTTTTAGCAGAATAACCTCTGACACCATTTATATTCAAGAAAAGAAGTCAAAATACTAGCTAAATAGGTACATTGAGCAGGAAGGACTCACTTGAGTGGAAACATAGAGATGACCCTGGGACGTCGTGACTCCTGCCACTGAGGAGGAAATAATCACAATGTTATCTTCTCATGAAATATTAAGTGTCCTGTTCTTATTTTAGTTCATCTTAAAATACTGCATCCTTGGGCTTGAGGCTGTGTGCATACAAGTATTTTTTCTCTTTTTTTGACAGCTGTATTACTGCTGATAAGCAAGACTGTGTAAGCTGATCAAGTAGTGAGACAAGCATTCAGACCAGCAGCAGCACAGCAGCAGCACTATAGTCACTAGGAGCCGTGGCAGCAGAAGCAGCAGCAGCAGCACTATCAGTCACAGCACAGACAGCAGCGACAGCCGGAGCAGCAAACTCTCCCGTATCTGTTTCTTTTCTTTTTTGGTGTCCTTTCCTGCCAAGATCACAAAAGCCAAGGAAGCAGGAGGGGAGTGAGCTAGACCGATAGCTGATACAAAACGAAAACCTTAACGTAGACCTGGCTGCCTCCATGCCTATCGAATTTGTTTGCAAAATCAAATTTGCAGAGGAGGATGAGAAGCAAAAAAACAAGCAGGATGGGAATAAGGACAGCCTGATTGAGGAGAGCTGCACATCTCCGACCAAAGACTTGGTCGGGTTTGCAAACTCATGTTCCCTCCATGGGATTAACCACATTTTTGTCTCCGGTTACCTTGGCATTCGGCAGACCCTCTGGACTCTAGCTTTCTTGACTTCACTTGGACTGTTTCTTTACCAAGCCTCTAAGTGTGCCATGTCTTACCTGGAGCACCCTCATGTCACAGCTCTCAACGAGGAGGCAACTCCCGAAATTGTTTTCCCTGCTGTGACCATCTGTAACATTAACCGCTTTCGCTTCTCCGCTCTTACCGATGCCGACATCTACCATCTGGCTAACTTGACCGGTCTTCCTCCCAAAAACAGGGATGGACACAAACCTACTGATTTATTGTATCCTGCTCCAGACATGCAGGACATCTTCAATAGGACAGGACATCAATTAGAAGAAATGCTGATGAGCTGCAACTTTAGTGGACAGAATTGCTCAGTCGAGGATTTCTCTGTGGTGAGTTCAAAAATGTATTCAAGTTCTGTTTTTGTCTGGCTATTAACTTTATTAAATTACACATATGTGATGTACTTCTTTCAACAAAAGATTTTTTTTTGTTAAATTCAAAGCTTCAAATTTTAAACATTCTGAAGATTACTTATCTAACTTCTCAACACCCTCTTTGTTTACCTGAAATTGAGACTGAGAAAGGAAAATGAACACTGCAAGAGAAGATAAATTATAATGTGTCTCTGTCTTTGTTCTCATCTCCAGCAGGCACATGCCTGCTGGAGATGAGAACAAAGATACAGTTCTATGTGCACAATACAGTTCTATGTGCAGAATTCATGATATTTGGCACACTCATTGACATGTATCTCACCTAGGTTTCAAGCAATAGCCTGGAGCTTTTTCTCTTCAACCTTGCTTATCACAATCCTTTATGTCAAAGAACAAAGTCTGCTACCAAAGAAAAAAGCTGCTATATATGGTTATGTACTTTTCCAAGGTAATCTGTGCTTCAATGCTGCCTCCAGCCCAGCAGCCCAGAGTGCATGGCAACAAAACTGTCATCAAAAATAGCAGTCTTTTCTTCCTCCCTTTTTCATTGCTCGCTGTCACTACCACTTTCTCTGTCAGACATTGCAGAGTGACTGCCTCTCTCTTGCTCTCTGAGCACTTGTACCTTTCAGGGGGGAAGGAGTAATGCTTCTTCAATGTTGTATTTCAATCTTCCTGATGTTAAGATTAAATATTAAAAGACTAACATACATGATTTTTGCATTAGCCTGATTGACTAAAAGGAATGGAGCATTGTCCATTAGAGGGAGAGTGTGCAAATGGGAGAAAGAAATGATCATGGGAAAGCAGGAGAGTTTTTGCACATGTTCTGTGCATCATCTATTAAAAGCACTGTGCTTGGAGAAGATAGGGTCACCTTATATCTCCAGCAGGAAAAGCAATACGAAATAGCTGTACTGACGATAAAGTGCAGGTGACAAGGCTTAATCAGGGTATGTTGAACACTGCTATTTTCACCTTCCTGAAACCCAAAGATTGTGTCTTATCACAGAGGTGCTGCTTTATTATGTTTGATGTGTCAAATTACACCAAAGAAATAATGTTTCTACAACAATTCTTGTTTGAAGGTATTGATTTTTCTGAAATGTCAAGGGACCTTCTTGTTTGTAGATTTAAAATCACCTGTGACATTAAACAGACTAACCCTTTAAGAAAAAAACAACTCACTTTGGTTGCACTAAAAGGAAAAGAAAATGTGACGCTCCTCAGGTGCTAAAACGTTTGATAAACATCCTTTTCAAGTCATGACATAGCTCTAAAAATTTGAAAATGTGCTTTTTGGGGGTAGTATCCTATGACACTTTAGAAATCATTCATCCTTGAGTCCATTGATTAACAGACAATTCAGGCATTGACGTAATGTCTGTCACATGTCAGTCTATAAAACATGTCACACTCTCTTTTTAGACCTGTTGAAAGTTCTCTAAGCTGCTTTGTGATCTGCATTTTCAGGGTCTGTCAGTTCAGTTCCTCCCAGGCTGCTAGCTGCTTCCACACATGACAAATCCCTGACTGAGTTGTTTTGGAGAACAGTACAGAGTTTACATACAGAGCAAAGATCAGTGATGAGACCAACCTGTTAAAGCAGCACAGTGCAAAGGAAAGACACTTACCATTACACTCCAGTTTTTGTTTTTGGATGAGTGTAGTTTGTGACTGCAGATAACATATGTATAGGGTATGTGATTAATAGTACATCACCTGGAAAATTGCCTTGCTTGCTCAAACAAATTATATGCACAAAATAATCTCTTACAAATTGATGATTATTCCTGCTCTCCGGGGACTGCTTCAGAATTGGCACCTCGTAATATGTTTGCTGTTGATTGTGCATATTGGGAGCAAAATATGCTGTTTTTTGTAATACCCTCATGAATGCCAAGCTCTTGGGAAAAATGTGTGATGAAAAATAATTGCATAAAAATAATTTGTTTGAGTTTAAGCGCAAGTATAATGTTTTGTTCATGTGTTACTATCTCACTGTTTATTTTATCATTGCTGTATGTGGCTGAGTGTGTGTTTGTGCTGATAACTGTTGTGAATCAAACTGTCCCTTGGTAACATGAATCATTATCAAATCCCATTCAATGGTTTTTGACATTTTATCTTTCTGTAAGCAGGCTGTGACGTAGGTTATGTGAAAGATACCATGTCTAGCACATAATTGATCTCGAGGTGAACAAGCAGTGAGACATTAGTTGTTGGACTGAAATAGCTACCTAGCTTTATATACAACATTATGTTGGCAATATTACATTATTTTAGGCTGGAAAATGCCACCCGGAAAACTCATGTTTTTTTTTTTCATTTTTTCAGGTTGTGCTTTACAGACTAAAACCAGACAAATGATGGGCAAAATTGATGAGTTGATTGTTCCATATGACAAGCCCCCGTCGGTCATTGAAAATGCTGGATTTTATGACATAACTGAACATCTGGAACTGTGTTACTGTTTGCCAGGTCAGAAATAAGGCTCTGAAACTGTTCTTTGTTTGATAGATATTCTTTATGTATTTGAAATTTGAGAGAGAAAAAAGTTTGTTATCCAGAAAAATAAAAACCTAACACTGTTGTTGGGTTAATACTCTGTATCCGCCATTACCCAAAGCCCAGGTGTTGGAAAGAAAGAATAGTTTTTTTAAAGAACTCTAAAAGACATGGAAATAAAAAGAAAATGTGTTTTCCTATTCTCAAAATGGCCATCGTCACAGGATCGAGACGCACAACACACCTGGGTGCACGTTACGGTTCGGGCAAAGAAGCGGCCAAAGAAATGGCATAAATTGCGCCAAAATTACACGATTAATTCAAAATGGCCGACTTCCTGTTCGGTTTCGGCCATGGCGCCAAAAGACTTTTCTTTAAGTTGCGACATGATACAGGTGTGGACCGATTTTCGTGCATGTACGTCAAACCGTATTGTGGGGCTTAAGGCACAAAGTTTTTTAGGGGGGCGCTGTTGAGCCATTAGGCCACGCCCATTAATGCAAACCAATTTTTCACAGGCCTGGCTTGCGTGCAAAATTTGGTGACTTTTGGGGCACGTTTAGGGGGGCAAAAAGGCCCTCATTTTGTTCGGAAAAAAAAAAAAAAATCCTACAGATACAATAGGGCCTTCGCACTGTCAGTGCTCGGGCCCTAATACATTTTATTTGGAAAGCACTTTTCATAAAATAATCTCAAAGTGCTACAGAAACCAGCAAACAAAATAAACAAAAAGGAATAAAATCAAGACACATAAAAAAACTGAAGTAAAAGCATAAAAGCACAGAGACAATAGAAACATCTATAAAAGACCAGGGAAAGCCTTCCCGAAAAAAAATGTTTTAAGCCCCTTTTTAAAATTGTCCACAGACTGGGGTTGACATAGGTGTTCAGGGAGGGAGTTCCAGATGTGGGGGGAGTTCCAGATGTGGGGGCCAGTGGAGCAGAGGCTCGGTCTCCCATGGAGCGGAGTCGTGTGCGGGGCTGATAGAGGAGGTTGGTGTTTTGTGACCGGAGGTTACGGGTGGATGAGTGAGGGGTCAGGAGATCCTTGAGGTATTGAAGGACATTGTTGTAGATGCAGAGGTGGGGGATGAGGGCAATCTTGTATTCTTGAGGTTATGGGAAGCCAGTGTAGGTTCCGAAGAATAGGGGTGATATGGTCGTATTTGCAAGTTTTCATCAGAGTTTGGGCAGCACAGTTCTGAATGAATTGAAGTTTCCGGAGGTGTTTGTTGGGGATATCGATGAGCAGGCTGTAGTCGAGCCTGGAGGAGATAAGGGCGTGGACAAGTTTTTCTGAGCAGGGAGGGGGATTCAGTTGGTTACCCTCAATAATGAGGTTTTGATTTGAAGGCCAGATATTCAAAAGACAACACTTCAGGTAGAGACAGAGACAGCTTGAGAGTTTCGCGGTAAATTACCGCCAGGCCACCACCTCGGCCAGGTAACTGTATCCATTTGTACATATGTTTGGCTTAAGGCTTTTCTCCCACTAGGGGAGTTTTTACCTGCCATTGTTTATGTAATAATTGCTCGGGGGTTTATGTTTATGTTCATGTTCTGGATCTCTGAAAAGCGTCTAGAGACAACATCTGTTGTATTAGACGCTATATAAATAAAATTGAAATGAATTGAAAAAATCCAGGGGGACAGGCTTCATTTAATGGGGAAAACACCTCAGGTTGGTGCCAGGTCTCAGTGAGGCACATCAGGTCAATATCTTTCTCAAGCATGTGATCATGGACCAGGCTTGATTTATTTGATAGGGACTGGGCATTAAAAAGTTCAGTTTTAATGTGGATTTGATCAGTAGATCTCTGGATGGGACAGAGCAGGCTGGGATCCACACCTCTCCGTCCACCACACACAGTATGGCACAGTCTCGCAATGTTCCCGGCAATATTCCCTACCACGGTGTCGGCGCTCTGATGACGTGTCAGTGACGAGACAGGAAGAGCAGAAGACCAGGTGAGCGAGATGGAACCAGCGTCGGGAGGCTGGAAGCAAGCATACTTTCTCCCAGATGTTCCAGCCTTAAGTTGCGCCAGCGTAGCAGGTCCGTTTACCGGAGTAATCAGCGGCGCTGGCTCCGGAAAGACAGGGCGGATCCAACGGCTGCATACGAACCGGGCAGGAGGAGAAGATCTGTGGCGCAACTCAGCCGAGGAGGAAGACACTCTCAGGTGAGCTTTGAGGCGGACAATCACACGGGCACATCTCCCCCATCTTCTAGAGCGCTTTCACCGGGGGAGAGGGCATGACAGCCGGCGTCGTTGTTCGGAGCTGCAGGGTCCGTCGGAACGGGACTCTTGATAGCGATCCCTCCGGGTAGAGACAGTAGGGCAGTCGGCGCAGGTGATCGGGAATGTCTGCCAGCACCGGTGTTTGCTGATCGAAGAGCGGGTGACCAGGTAGCAGCAAGGACTCTGACCAAGCCCTGAGGTCGAGGAAGGTTTAGCGATCATATGCCAGCAGAGCAGAAACATATCGGAAGGCAAAAAGCAGCAGGAGCAGGGAACAAAACATAACAGCAAAGGAGCGAGGCAGGCAGCTTGCCATCACGGGCGCCATCTTTCACCAACAATTTTAGGGTAGGCTTTTAGGGTTAGGTAAGTCACAGCTACACTCATCTGCCGACATCTGGTTACAAAACAAATTTCCGACGGAAATAAAAACCTTCTATTTCAGTGTGTTCAAACTTAGATTACTCAATGCTAGTAGCACTTACAGTGATTCTGGCAGTTGGGGAAAAAACTTCGGAGTGTTACCTTTCAAAAGACATTTTAGGCGGGGTTTTAGGCAAATTTTATAGAAATGGTAACAGGTTAAGCATGGATTTGACCAGGTTTGACATGTCTTTGACCATCATATCAGAACAGCAACATCAAAACGTCGAGTGTGTCACAAGGAAGCGGTATGAGTATGACTAAATATGACCATATGGACCTGTTCAGTGCAGGACTTCGATAATACGAAATGTGAAAATTTGCCACAACATCACGGTCAAGTCCCTGGACAAAAACTCTGCTCTGCTGCGCAATTTAATTGCGGCAATGCCCTTAGATCAAACACACCAAAAATGAAGTTGATCCCTGAGTGGAATTCATTCAAATATGAGGTCTGCAAATCACAAAAATCTTCCTGTACAATTAAGAATATGTGTCCTTGAAACTTTTCTGCGCTGGTCGCTGGTGATGAATTCATTGGTGGACTACTGAACACTTTATAATTGGCATTGTGTATGTATGTATGTATGTATGTATGTATGTATGTATGTATGTATGTATGTATGTATGTATGTATGTATGTATGTATGTATGTATAAACGTTCATACACTATATATATATATATATATATATATATATATATATATATATATATATATATATATATATATATATATATATATATATGTATATATCCACCAGTGCCAAGGCCCCCTGAGCTCTAACTGTGTGGTGGCCTGGGCCTCCTCCGCCCACCCCGTTTTGGTTTCTGTGGTTTTTTTTTGGTTGGAATATCTGGGAGCTGTTCTTTGAGGGGGGGTACTGTTGTGGCTACCCAGCAGCCAGCAGCAGACCAGCCCAACAGAGCTGCTGGCAATTCCAATCAGGCCAGCTGCTCCAGATCACCCTCGTCACCAGCAGTCTACAAGGAGAGGCTGAGAGCACATGGCCAGTGCTTGAACATTGTCTCTTGTTGGCTCCCTCCATGCAAAGCAGTGTCTCTCCGCTCCATTCTTCCATCTGGCTTCCAGTGTTGCCCCCATCGCACTCCCTCGTGGAATCTCTCCTGTTACCCTGCTCCCAGGATTCCCCCCTCCATACCTCCTTAGCCAGATCCTCAATAAACACCTTAAACTCACCTAATTCCTGACTCGATTCTCTGTCTCTGGTGTACCAGCACATTTGGCTATTGTGTTTTCCTGAGCCTAACAGAATGTTTAAGCCAACATGAGCCAAGCTGGGTCCTCAAGGGCAGAGAGCCAGATGCCAGCAGGGCTAAGAAGCATGATTTCCGAGCAGGCCTTTGACCTTGCCGAACTACAGCGGGAGTTGAAGAAGGCCTTCCCAGTCAGATTGCGGTGCTTGAGAATTCATCCCAATCCACAGAAAAGTACTTTGGCGAACCTTGCCACCCAAGTGAGCGCCATCTCTGGCCAACATTAAGGAATCCCTGGATGCCCTTACATCCCTTGGGGCAGGTCACCCAGCCCATTTGCACCCCCAGTCGGAGCCCAACTTGGCAAGCCCCAGGCCGTTCGATGGAGTCTTCAGTCACTGTTGGGGATTCCTCGCTCAATGTGAGCTACTTTTCACTCATCAACCTTCCAGATATTCCTCTGATGGGTCTCGTATTGCTTTTGTCATGTCACTTCTTGTCAATGAGGCCCTTAAATGGGCTATAGCTGCAGTTGAAGAGGGAATTTAAGGCAGTCTTCAATAAGCCAGTGGATGGGAAAGATGCCGCCAATTGGTTGCTGGTAATCCGTCAGGGGTCTCGCTCCCTGGCTCAGTATACCCTGAAGTTCCACATCCTGGCGGCAGAGAGCCAGTGGGGTGCTAATGCCCTTCTCTGTGTGTATCGAAAGGGGTTAAGTGACACCATCAAGGAGCTCATTGTTCGGGACAACCCTCAGACCCTTAATGATTTAATCTCCCTGGCCCTCCAGATGCACTCTCGGCTTCAGGAATGTCGTGCCGACCGAGCCCATCGAGGTTCTCCTTGCCAATCCCCATACCACCTGGCTACAGAAGCTTCCAGCTTGTTCTCTGCTAGCCAAGCTCCGATCTCTCATCAACCAGTGCATTCCCCTGCTCCGCGCTTGCCCTTCTCGCCCCAAAAGATCCTGCTCACCAGTAGCGACTGTACTGGTGAGCAAGAATATCCTCCCCCAGCCCAAGAAAAAGGCTAACCCCCTATTCCCTGCTTCTCTCACTTGGGGAACTGAGACACTTTCGGCCAGCGCACTCATTGACTCAGGAGCTGACGAGTGCCTCATGGATGTTTCTTTTGCCCGCCAAGCAGGCATCCCCTTGATTTCCTTAGACCAGAAGTTGTTTCCCATTCCACCGGACCTCTTAGGCTTACCCTTTCTGGTAACCACACCGAGTCAATCAGCTTCTTACTGTATTTTTCTTCTGTACTGCATGCCCCTTTCACACCTTTGGTGTTAGGCCAATCTTGGTTGGTGAAGCATGACCCCACATCTCCTGGACATCCAGTTGCATCCTGGGCTGGAGTACTGCTTGCCATGCGACGTGCCTGCGTTCGGCCTTGTCTCCACCTGGGGTCCCCAAGACAGTGCCCTCCCCTCCAAATCTTTCCATGGTTCCCCCCGAGTATCTTGACCTTAACCGACTCCATTACCTACCTGGGGAACATTGTGGAGGAGGGTCAGGTGCGTGTAGATCCTGCTAAGGTTAAGGCAGTGGAGGAGTGGCCACGTCCCAGCGGCCGGACTCACCTAAGACATTTCCTGGGGTTTGCTTGCTTCATCCGTCGGTTCATCAAGGGTTTCAGCCAGATTGCAGCCCCTCTCAATGCCCTCACCTTCACCTCTCGTCCTTTCCCTGGAAACCGGAGGCTGAGGCAGCTTTTGTCAAGCTGAAGAGTCCGTTTGTTTCAGCTCCAGTACTAGTCCACCCTGACCCCACGAGGCAGTTCATTATAGAAGTAGACGCCTCAGATACAGGTATCGGGGCAGTTCTCTCTCAGCGATCAGAGGGGGACCAAAGGGTTCATCCTTGCACCAGGGCCGCGGAAAGGGGTGTGCAAACAATGCGACTGCACGGGACCTCGCGCCCCAAGGGGCCTCGCGCTATGGGCGTTTTTTTTTTCTTTTTTTTCCCCTTATAAATATCAACAGACCTAAGCTGCTCTGATCGAGACTGGTGGAGTGTGTAACAAACTGTCACACAATGTCGAGAGAACGAGACAAATTCAGGAAATTTCCATCAGGGAATGAAAAAATAAAAAAACAAAAAAAAATGAAAGAGTTTAATGCCTCTCTGAAAGGCTCGTTTGATAAATTTGTTACAAAAATCACTGATCCGACCGGGTCTCAAGCAGGCTTGCCCCGCGTCGAGGCAAGCCGAGATGATGATGAGGCAGGCTGTAGCGGAGCCAGAGGGGGGGCAAGGGGGCGGTCGCCACGGGCCCCACAAGCTCATAGGGCCCAATGATAGGGCCCCGTTTTGTGTGATACGTAAATTGTAGGCTATAATAATGATAAAATGTGCATTGTGCGGCCAGTGTAGGCTAATTCTTACTTTACAACTGTCCTGAACGCATCAGGGCTGTGAGCCAACGCTGATTGGCTGTAAAGCCTGATTTATGGTTCTGCATTAAATCGATGCAGAGCATACGCCGTAGGGTACGCCATAGGGTACGCGGCGACGCGCACCGTACGTGCACTACGCCGTAGGCTCTGCGTTGGTGTAACGTGGAACCATAATTCAGCCTTAACAGTTACAGCCAATTTGCCGGCTCGGCAAATTTGCGGCCATGAAGGAGATGAGCGTTAAAAGAGGACTAAGCATGTACAAAGTTTTGAATGTTCCCCGTTTTCCACGTTACCTGGGTTATTTTGGGTTATGGAAGAGTCAACTACCATTGGTGAGTCAGTGTAACCTTCTTAAATAATGTCTTTATCAGAATGTTGTGTAGCCTTGACCACCTGCCTATTTGAATGAGCTTTGTGTTGTTGTCAACTAGACCGCCGAGTATATTCTCTGTTATAGAGCTCAGAAATGATGTTATAGACTGCTGTGTCTATATCTATCTAAATAGACTGTGTAATTTTAGACCAGTTATGTTTTTTTTTTGTATTTAATCTGTATCAAAGATGGAACTGAGTCAGTCCGTGACTATCTGACTTTTCAGCGCCATGTGATTGACAGCTGTCAGGCCTGTGTGTGTGTTCTTCTGAACAAGTTTTTGACTTTACTCTGCTTTATGCAGCCTATAGGCTTGGCTCAATACAAGTGAGAATAAATGTTGTTTGATGGGTAGGATGAGGTGTTGTTGAACGTTAAAATGACTATCATAATGGCCCATGGAGAATGCTCTGCCCCCTCTGTACTGAGACCCGTGCTCCACTGGAGGCAGGGGAAGGTATCCAATATTTTGCTAATTAGGGCCCGAGCACTGAAAGTGCGAGGACCCTATTGTATCTGTGATGTTTATTATTAGGGCCCGAGCACTTACAGTGCGAAGGCCCTATTGTATCTGTAGGAATTTTTTTTATTCTTTCTTTCTTTCTTTCTTTCTTTCTTTCTTTCTTTCTTTCTTTCTTTCTTTCTTTCTTTCTTTCTTTCTTTCTTTCTTTCTTTCTTTCTTTCTTTCTTTCTTTCTTTCTTTCTTTCTTCTGACGAAAGGAGGGCCTTTTTGCCCCCCTAAACGTGCCCAAAAAGTCACCACATTTTTCACGCAAGACAGGCTTGGCGAAAAATTTGATATTTAATGGTTTGCATTAATGGGCGTGGCAAAATAGGCTCAACAGCGCCCCCTTGAAAACTTTGTGCCTCAAGCCCCACGATACGGTTTGATGTACATGCACGAAAATCACTACACACCTGTATCATGGCGCAACTTAAAGAAAAGTCTCTTGGCGCTATGGCCAAAACCGAACAGGAAGTCGGCCATTTTGAATGAATCGTGTCATTTTGTCGAAATTTATGCCATTCCTTCGGCAGTTAATACGGGCCGAACCGTAACGTGCCTCCAAGTGTGTTATACATCAAAATGTGCGTCTCCATCTTCCGACACCACGCATTACTTTTCTCTTTCAAAACCGTTACCGTGGCGACGCTAGATGCCAAAAAGCGAGCCCACCCTTCATCTGATTGGTTCAGACAGAAAAAACTTTGCGTCTCAAGCCCCATAATACGGTTTGACGTACATGAACGAAAATCATATACACACCTGTATCATGTCGCAACTTAAAGAAAAGTCTCTTGGCGCCATGGCCGAAAGCGAACAGGAAGTCGGCCATTTTGAACATTCTGAATTAATCGCGTAATTTCAGGGAGAAATATATGCCATTCTTTCGAGAATTAATATGGCCCGAACCGTATCGTGAACCCAGATGTGTTATACATCAAAATGTGCGTCTCCATCCTGCGACTACGCGCATTACTTTTCTCTTTCAAAAGTGTTACCGTGGCGACACTAGACGCCAAAAAGCGCGCCCCCCCTTCATCTGATTGGTCCATATTTGATAATTCCCCAAAAGGCACCAAATTTGGCATGCAAGCCAGGCCTGGCGATAAATTTGATATTTCATGGCTTGCATTAATGGGCGTGGCCTAACGGCTCAACAGCGCCCTCTAGAATACTTTCCTCTGCCATAACTTTTGAATGGTTTGACATAAAGAGTCGTGGGTGGTGTCATGGGACTCGGTATTGAGTCTTTGACCATAATTGTTGAAAATTGGCCCCGCCCCTTCTTCTGATTGGTTGTCCCTATTTCCTGCTATAACTTTTGATTGTTTTGACTTAGAGAGTCGTGGGTGGTGTCATCGGACTCTGTAATGAGTCCTTGAGCTTCTTTGGCCTTAATTAGCCCCGCCCCTTCTTCTGATTGGTTGTCCCGAATTTCTGCTATAACTTTTGAATAGTTTGACATAGAGAGTCGTGGGAGGTGTCATTTCGGATATGCTTATGGGGGGTGGTGGCCATGAGTGCGAGGGCCCATTCATCGCTGCTTGCAGCTTTAATTAGGGCCCGAGCACTTGCAGTGCGAAGGCCCTATTGTATTTGCAGGAATTTTTATTATTATTATTAGGGCCCGAGCACCTTCAGTGCGAAGGCCCTATTGTATTTGCAGGAATTTTTCTTCTTATTATTATTTTTCTTCTGACAAAGTGATGGCCTTTTTGCCCCCCTTAACATGCCCAAAAAGTCACCAAATTTTGCACCCAAGTCAGGCCTGGCGAAAAATTTGATATTTCATGGTTTGCATTAATGGGCGTGGCAAAATGGCTCAACAGCGCCCCCTTGAAAACTTTGTGCCTCAAGCCCCACGATACGGTTTGACGTACATGCACGAAAATCGGTACACACCTGTATCATGTCACAACTTAAAGAAAAGTCTCTGGGCGTCATGTCGAGAAACCGAACAGGAAGTCGGCCATTTTGAATTAATCCTGTCACTTTGGCGCAAATTATGCCATTCCTTCGGCAGTTAATTCAGCCCGAACCGTAACGTGCACCCAGGTGTGTTATACATCAAAATGTGCGTCTCCCTCCTGCGACCACACGCATTACTTTTCTCTTTCAAAAGCGTTACCGTGGCGACGCTAGACGCCAAAAAGCGCGGCCACCCTTCATCTGGTTGGTTCAGACAGAAAAAACTTTGCGCCTCAAGCCCCATAATACGGTTTGACGTACATGAACGAAAATTGGTACACTCCTGTATCATGTCGCAACTAAAAGAAAAGTCTCTTGGCGCCATGGCCAAAACCCAACAGGAAGTCGGCCATTTTGAACATTCTGAATTAATTGCGTAATTTTGGGGCAATATATGCCATTCCTTCGAGAGTTAATTCAGCCCGAACCGTATCGTGCACCCAGGTGTGTTATACATCAAAATGTGCGTCTACATCCTGCGACACCACGCATTACTTTTCTCTTTCAAAAGTGTTACCGTGGCGACGCTAGACGCCAAAAGGCGCGCCCCCCCTTCATGTGATTGGTCCATATTTGATAGTTCTCCAAAAGTCACCAAATTTTGCATGCAAGCCAGACTTGGCGATAAATTTGATATTTCATGGTTTGCATTAATGGGCGTGGCCTAACGGCTCAACAGCGCCCCCTAGAATACCTTTATCTGCCATAACTTTTGAATGGTTTGACATAGGAAGTTGTGGGTGGTGTCATGGGACTCTGTAATGAGTCCTTAAGCTTCGTTGGCCTCAATTAGCCCCGCCCCTTCTTCTGATTGGTTGTCCCTTTTTTCTGCTATAACTTTTTAATGGTTTGACTCCCGCTTCCTGATTCAAACGTCTGCCGGCCCCGCCCCCCGACCAATCAGTGGCGAGTAGGGTGATGACGGCCCCGCCCCCCGACCAATCAGTGGCGAGTAGGGTGATGACGGCCCCGCCCCCCGACCGATCAGCTGTTGTAATGTGGTGACGTCAGAAATAGTCCCGTGCTCAGCCCGGTTAGAACCTCGGTAGAATGGTTACAGAAAGAGTAATAAATAAAATAGTAGTGTTTTACTAATATTTATACCTTACAAATATTTAAAAAATTAGGAAAAAAAGTTCCAGACATTTTATTGCTATGTTGGTCTCTGCTAACGCAGTAAGTCAAAGCGAAAGGAATGGCTGAGACATAGCTCACCCAGAGCATATTCGTTTTTGGCGCCAGAGGTCGGGAGTTCGAGCCTGGCTAGATCCCGAAATTTTTGTCAGCATTTTTTTTTTTTTTTTTTTTACATCAACATTTGCGTCTCTGTCCTGCGACGACGCACATTACTTTTCTCTTTCAAAAGTGTTACCGTGGCGACGCTAGACGCAAAAAGGCGCGCCCCCCCTTCATGTGATTGGTCCATATTTGATAGTTCTCCAAAAGTCACCAAATTTTGCATGCAAGCCAGACTTGGCGATAAATTTGATATTTCATGGTTTGCGTTAATGGGCGTGGCCTAACGGCTCAACAGCGCCCCCTAGAATACTTTTATCTGCCATAACTTTTAATGGTTTGACATAGGAAGTTGTGGGTGGTGTCATGGGACTCTGTAATGAGTCCTTAAGCTTCGTTGGCCTTAATTAGCCCCGCCCCTTCTTCTGATTGGTTGTCCCTTTTTTCTGCTATAACTTTTTAATGGTTTGACTCCCGCTTCCTGATTCAAACGTCTGCCGGCCCCGCCCCCCGACCAATCAGTGGCGAGTAGGGTGATGACGGCCCCGCCCCCCGACCAATCAGTGGCGAGTAGGGTGATGACGGCCCCGCCCCCCGACCGATCAGCTGTTGTAATGTGGTGACGTCAGTAATAGTCCCGTGCTCAGCCCGGTTAGAACCTCGGTAGAATGGTTACAGAAAGAGTTATAAATAAAATAGTAGTGTTTTACTAATATTTATACCTTACAAATATTTAAAAAATTAGGAAAAAAAGACCCAGACATTTTATTGCTATGTTGGTCTCTGCTAAAGCAGTAAGTCAAAGCAAAAGTTATGGCTGAGACATAGCTCACCGAGAGCATATCCGTCTTTGGTGCCAGAGGTCGGGAGTTCGAGCCTGGCTAGATCCTGAAATTTTTGTCAGCAATTTTTTTTTTTTTTTTTTACATCAACATGTGCGTCTCTGTCCTGCGACGACGCACATTACTTTTCTCTTTCAAAAGTGTTACCGTGGCGACGCTAGACGCGAAAAAGCGCGCCTCCCCTTCATCTGATCGGTCCATATTTGATAGTTCTCCAAAAGTCACCAAATTTTGCATGCAAGCCAGGCCTGGTGACAAATTTGATATTTCATGGTTTGCATTAATGGGCGTTGCCTAACGGCTCAACAGCGCCCCCTAGAATACTTTTCTCTGCCATAACTTTTGAAAGGTTTGACATAAAGAGTCGTGGGTGGTGTCATGGGACTCGGTATTGAGTCCTTGACCATAATTGGTGAAAATTAGCCCCGCCCCTTCTTCTGATTGGTCGTCCCGATTTTCTGCTATAACTTTTGAATGGTTTGACATAGAGAGTCGTGGGTGGTGTCATCAGATTCTGTATGGAGTCCTTGACCTTCATTGGCCTGAATTAGCCCCGCCCCTTCTTCTGATTGGTTGTCCCTTTTTTCTGCTATAACTTTTGAATGGTTTGACATAGGAAGTCGTGGGTGGTGTCATTTCTGATATGCTTATGGGGGCGGTGGCCGTGAGTGCGAGGGCCCGTTCATCGCTGCTTGCAGCTTTAATTATTATTATTATTTTTTTTTTTTTCTTCTGACAAAGTGATGGCCTTTTTGCCCCCCTTAACATGCCCAAAAAGTCACCAAATTTTGCACCCAAGTCAGGCCTGGCGAAAAATTTGATATTTCATGGTTTGCATTAACGGGCGTGGCAAAATGGCTCAACAGCGCCCCCTTGAAAACTTTGTGCCTCAAGCCCCACGATACAGTTTGACGTACATGCACGGAAATCGGTACACACCTGTATCATGGCGCAACTGAAAGAAAAGTCTCTTGGCGTCATGCCCGAAACCGAACAGGAAGTCGGCCATTTTGAATTAATCGTGTCACTTTGGCGCAATTTATGCCATTCCTTCGGCAGTTAATTCAACCCGAACCGTAACGTGCACCCAGGTGTGTTATACATCAAAATGTGCGTCTCCCTCCTGCGACCACACGCATTACTTTTCTCTTTCAAAAGTGTTACCGTGGCGACGCTAGACGCCAACAAGCGCACCCCCCCTTCATCTGATTGGTCCATATTTGATAGTTCCCCAAAAGGCACCAAATTTGGCATGCAAGCCAGGCCTGGTGATAAATTTGATATTTCATGGTTTGCATTAATGGGCATGGCAAAATGGCTCAACAGCGCCCCCCGGAAAACTTTGTGCCTCAAGCCCCACAATACGGTTTGACGTACATGCAAGAAAATCGCTACACACCTGTATCATGGCACAACTTAAAGAAAAGTCTCTTGGAGCCATGGCCGAAACCGAACAGGATGTCGGCCATTTTGAATAAATTGTGTCATTTTGGCGAAATTTATGCCATTCCTTCGGCAGTTAATTCAGCCCGAACAGTAACGTGCACCCAGGTGTGTTATACATCAAAATGTGCGTCTACATCCTGCGACTACACGCATTACTTTTCTCTTTCAAAAGCGTTACCGTGGCGACGCTAGACGCCAAAAAGCGCGCCCACCCTTCATCTCGTTGCTTCAGACAGAAAAAACTTTGCGCCTCAAGCCCCATAATACGGTTTGACGTACATGAACGAAAATTGGTACACTCCTGTATCATGTCGCAACTAAAAGAAAAGTCTCTTGGCGCCATGGCCGAAACCGAACAGGAAGTCGGCCATTTTGAACATTCTGAATTAATTGCGTAATTTTGGAGCAATATATGCCATTCCTTCGAGAGTTAATTCAGCCCGAACCGTATTGTGAACCCAGATGTGTTATACATCAAAATGTGCGTCTCCATCCTGCGACTACACGCATTACTTTTCTCTTTCAAAAGTGTTACCGTGGCGACGCTAGAAGCCAACAAGCGCACCCCCCCTTCATCTGATTGGTCCATATTTGATAGTTCCCCAAAAGGCACCAAATTTGGCATGCAAGCCAGGCCTGGAGATAAATTGGATATTTCATGGTTTGCATTAATGGGCGTGGCCTAACGGCTCAACAGCGCCCCCTAGAATACTTTTCTCTGCCATAACTTTTGAATGGTTTGACATAAAGAGTCGTGGGTGGTGTTATGGGACTCGGTATTGAGTCCTTGACCATAATTGGCCTGAATTAGCCCCGCCCCTTCTTCTGATTGGTTGTTCCTTTTTTCTGCTATAACTTTTGAATGGTTTGACATAGAGAGTCGTGGGTGGTGTCACCTGAATCGGTATTGAGTCCTTGACCTTCATTGGCCTGAATTAGCCCCGCCCCTTCTTCTGATTGGTTGTCCTTTTTTTATAATAAAATCGCCGCGAGCCGCCAGTCGCTCTCGCGCTGACTCCCGCTTCCTGATTCAAACATCTGCCGGCCCCGCCCCCTGACCAATCAGTGGCGAGTAGGGTGATGACGGCCCCGCCCCCCGACCAATCAGTGGCGAGTAGGGTGATGACGGCCCCGCCCCCCGACCAATCAGTGGCGAGTAGGGTGATGACGGCCCCGCCCCCCGACCAATCAGTGGCGAGTATGGTGATGACGGCCCCGCCCCCCGACCAATCAGTTCCCTGTAATGTGGTGACCTCAGAAATATTCCCGGCTCAGCCCGGTTACAACCTTGGCAGAATGGTTACAGAAAAAGTAATAATTAAAATAGTAGGGTTTTACTAATATTTATAACTTACAAATATTTAAAAAATTAGGAAAAAAAAGTTCCAGACATTTTATCGCTATGTTGGTCTGCCCTAAGCCAGTAGGTCAAATGAAAGGGATAGCTGAGACTTAGCTCAGCCAGATTATTGCGGTCTTTGGCGCCAGAGGTTGGGAGTTCAAGCCTGGCAATATGCCGAAACTTTTGTCAGCAATTTTTGTGTTTTTTTTACATCAAAATGTTCGTCTCTGTCCTGTGACGACGCACATTTCTTCTCTCTTTCAAAAGTGTTACCGTGGCGATGCTAGACACGAAAAAGCGCTCGTCCCCTTCATCTGATTGGTCCATATTTGATAGTTCTCCAAAAGTCACCAAATTTTGCATGCAAGCCAGGCCTGGCGATACATTTGATATTTCATGGTTTGCATTAATGGGCGTGGCCTAACGGCTCAACAGCGCCCCCTAGAATACTTTTCTCTGCCATAACTTTTGAATGGTTTGACATAAAGAGTCGTGGGTGGTGTCATGGGACTCGGTATTGAGTCCTTGACCTTCATTGGCCTGAATTAGCCCCGCCCCTTCTTCTGATTGGTTGTCCCGATTTTCTGCCATAACTTTTGAATGGTTTGACATAGAGAGTCGTGGGTGGTGTCATCAGACTCTGTATGGAGTCCTTGACCTTCATTGGCCTGAATTAGCCCCGCCCCTTCTTCTGATTGGTTGTTCCTTTTTTCTGCTATAACTTTTGAATGGTTTGACATAGAGAGTCGTGGGTGGTGTCATTTCTGATATGCTTATGGGGGGCGGTGGACGTGAGTGCGAGGGCCCGTTCATCGCTGCTTGCAGCTTTAATTATTATTATTATTATTATTATTATTATTATTCTTGCCGTAAATGAATTGCCTTTTTGGAGGCCTTAAAATGCTCGAAAACTCACCAAATTTTGCACACGCTTCCAGAGTCGCGTAAAATTACGTATTTTATGGGCGACAGGCATGGGTCGACAAGGAATGGGCTCTATAGCGCCACCTATTTTATGTTTTTCGACGAGCCCCATAATTCAATTCAATTTTTTCAATTCAATTTTATTTATATAGCGTCTAATACAACAGAGTTGTCTCTAGACGCTTTACAGAGACCCATACCCAGAACATGACCCCCGAGCAGTTATTACATAAACAATGGTAGGTAAAAACTCCCCTAGTGGGAGAAAAACCTTAAGCCAAACAGTGGCAAGGAAAAACTCCCCTTTAGGAGGGAAGAAACCTTGAGCAGGACCAGGGGACCAGGGGACCCTCCTGCCGAGGGCCAGACTGGTGGGTCAGGGACGGCAACAGCACAGCAGGCAGGTGGAAGCAGCAACGGGATGACCAGGGGTGGGGACCGCAGGCCAGCACGCAGCTCCCGAAGCTCCGGCCCAATCAGCAAGTCCCAGGTTGGGGTGCAGGGTCAGGGAAAGACTTGTGCTCCGTAATGCAAGCTACAAGCCACCCACGACCACCTGCAGAGAGAGAAAAGGGAGGAGAAGGGGGGCCAGCAACGGGATGACCAGGGGTGGGGACCGCAGGCCAGCACGCAGCTCCCGAAGCTCCGGCCCAATCAGCAAGTCCCAGGTTGGGGTGCAGGGTCAGGGAAAGACTTGTGCTCCGTAATGCAAGCTACAAGCCACCCACAACCACCTGCAGGACAAAAGAGAGAAAAGGGAGGAGAAGGGGGGGCCAGCAACGGGATGACCAGGGGTGGGGACCGCAGGCCAGCACGCAGCTCCCGAAGCTCCGGCCCAATCAGCAAGTCCCAGGTTGGGGTGCAGGGTCAGGGAAAGACTTGTGCTCCGTAATGCAAGCTACAAGCCACCCACGACCACCTGCAGGTTCCGGTGTCCGGCAAAGGATGCTGCAACATGGACAAAAGAGAGAAAAGGGAGGAGAAGGGGGGGCCAGCACAAGAAACTACAGGAACCAGTATGGTTTGACTTACAGCAATGTTCTTTATGTGTCTATTATATCAGACGAAGCCCTACAAAAAAGTCTCTTGGACCCATGCTCTAAGTTACACAGGAAGTCCGGCATTTTGAACAGAAAATGTCATTTTTGATGAATTCTGGTCATTTCCAGGCCTCGTACTTTAACGAACTTCTCCTAGAGATTTTATCGGATTGGCTCACAACTTGATTTGTACAATCTATACACATGGCCGACGCTAAATTGCGAAGCTTTTAAGTTTTTACCAGAGGGCTTGACCGTAATGATTCGGCGAAGTTTGAGGTCATTTTTAAGCCTCGCCATCAAACATCAATTGGCTGTAATTCAGCAATACATGATTTGATGTGGTTGAAAACGTATGTGCATGATTGTAGGCTGAGCCTGAAGACATCTATGGTGGAATATTCAGGATCGGTTGTAGCGCCACCTGTTGGCACCAGGAATTGTCATGTCTATGCATCTGTGCTCCAAGCGAGATCAGTTTATTGATTTCAAAGTTGGTCAGATAATAGGTAAGACATTGACGATGACTGACAGAGAAAACTGTACGTTTTTATCAAAGGGCGTCGCCGTTAGAGGTTGTCAAATTTCGGTGTCTCGCCATGAACATAAAAGTTGTTGTAACTTAAACATAATTGGTCAGAATTAACCCAAAATCAATACAATTAATCAGGCTTCCATTCTGAACAAGTGGATATGACAATCTTGGATGAACTCCATAGCGCCACCTTTTGGTCAGGTATACATTTTTCATCAAATTATGTGCTGTAATTGCTGTTTCGTTCATCCAATCTTAATGCAATCGACACATATGATTGTCAGTAGGTTCCTTATTGACCGTGTCGCGTATCGTGGTCATAACTTGAAAGGAATTGGCATTTTTATGTCACTCTGTATTTCTGGAAAAATATTAATTAAAAATCAGAGATTTTGTGTAAGGAAAATTAAATGGCAGTTTCAGATAGCTTACAACAAGGACTAAAAAATCATACACTGGAACATATTGTTTTTGGAGAACTTTGTCACTCTAAAAATTAAAAATATTAACTAATAACGTAAAAAGCTATTACTTTGCCATAAATTGTCCAATTAGCCATCAGACTTCGTAAATATATTGTTTACTGTAATGTGAAAATATCCTGTGAATTTCATAAAGCTAAGTATCATACGTGAATTTTAATGAATATTTATTTAAATCCATGCATTTAAAGCAGCTGTCTCAGCCGGCTCCAGCTCCTGCAGCAGAGCGAAGGGGAGGGGGGAGCGGGGGAGCGGGGGAGCGGGGGAGTGGGTGAGCAAGGGGAACGTTGTTGCGTGCGCAGCGTGATAACGTCACTCACACGTGCCCTTGCTGGGAGAAACCTGACACCTCCCCGGTGTTTTCACACGCGCAGCGCGGTGGAGAAGGAGGAGATGCATTCATGGCCCGGTTGGAATTCTAAAATGAGCCTCGCTCCGGGCAGTAGTGTGCATATATGTGAAAACTTAAAACAAAGGTATTTTAGTGTTTTTAAACCTACATTAATAGGGCAACGACCTTAAAAAAGTCAGTTGGGGCGACCCTTATTTATCTCAAAATTAATAGATTTCCTTAACAAAATTTATGTTTTAATAAGTATCAGTAATTAAATTAACTGTTCAAGAAAGATATACTCATGTGTCCTTTCATTTTTGAAAACCATTTTTAAATACATTTTATGTGTTACCCTCATAAAGCCATCACATATATATTTTTTTCTCTACAATTCATAAAACTGATTTAAAATGTGTACAAGTAGTATCCACTTATGCATACTATACCAATGATTTATATTTGAACCAAAACTCATAGACATTAAATTTAGAATTTGGTACCAAATTGCCATGCGTTGGTTACCCCACATGACGGGTGGTTGCCCCAAATGATGAGAAACAGCAGACAGTTAAGATTTGAGACAAATTTAAAGACATTTTATTAAAGAATCAGCATAACTATGTCATTATATGTTCCTATGTTTTTCATAATAGGTCCCCTTTAAAGGAGCATGAGGCAGGATTGAGGCAGGATTTATGATAAAAATTCGTAAATGTTTTAAGTTTTCTAGTAATAATGTCAGATGAAGCGTTCCAAACCAAAAAGAATGAGCCCTCTAGTGTATCTCTCCGTTGCCTTGAACAGGCTGTGTGCTGCAAAATGTGCTGCAATTCGGACTCCGAATTTCCCGCGCTGGGCGGCGGATGTGACGTCACATGAGGGATAACCTTCATTTATAGTTAGAAGGAGAACCATGAACATTTTTAAGATGTTTTGCAAGACGTGGACCCACATTTATAAAGAAATCATTGAATTTATTAGCAATTTGTGTATGCTCTGTTATCTTATGCGCCATCCTGAAATGTAGACTGGGCTGGAATAGATGATTTTTTTTCTTGTTGAGTAATTCTTTCAATATTTTCCATAGATCATTTATTTATTCCTATAATTTTTGTATGTAGCACAATTTAAAGGACTAGGACTTTGAAAATGCCTTTTATAAAGCTTGTTTTTCTTTAAAGCAGATTTCCTAAGTTCTATAGTAAACCATGGTTTGTTAAGGTTTTCAGAGCTTCCTTTATCTTTAGAAATAAGATAAAGGTTGTGTTTAGAATTGTACTGTGTGGCATGAAGCTTTCATCCAACCAGTGTGCTGTTAAACTTAAAAGTAAAAACGTTTTACTACCTCCTCTCGAAAAACTGAGCCAGGCCTGGTGAAAAATGTGATATTTAATGGTTTGCATTAATGGGCGTGGCCTAATGGCTCAACAGTGCCCCCTAGAAAACTTTGTGCCTCAAACCCCACAAAACGATTTGACATACATGCACGAAAATCGGTACACACCTGTATCATGTCGCAACCATATTTGACAGTTCTTACTTTCTGCCATACCTTTTGAATGGTTTAATATAAAGAGTCATGGGGGGTGCAATCAGACTCGAGTCCTTGAACATAGTTGGTGCAAGTTAGCCCCGCCTCTGTGTGATAGTCCCTATTCTCTGCTGTAACTTTTTAACGGGTTGTGATAAAGACATGTGGGTGGTGTCATCGGATTCGGTATTGAGTACCTGACCTTCATTGGCCTGAAATAGCCCCGCCCCTTCTTCTGATTGGTCGATATTTGATAGATCCTATTTTCTGCCATAACTTGAATGGTTTGATATATAGAGTAGTGGCTGGTGTCATCCGCTAAATGTCCAGGCCTGAAGAATCTACATGCAATTCATACAAGCTTCCACTGCAGCCTGAACGTGCACAAGGGTGCGAGGGCCCGGTCATCGCTGCTTGCAGCTTCAATTGGAGAGTTAAAATTGCGCATATTGACCGTCCGATCTGACCCGAAATACCCCAAAATTTCGCGCACGGTCGCTACGCTCACGCACGAGATTCCCCCCCCCCAGCCATTTCGCACAGGGCCTCGCAAATCTCCCAGACGGCTCTGCCTCGCACCTACTTTTCGAGGAGTAATGGCCCTGCTGAAAAGAATTATGATGTGGGTAACAAGGAACTGCTGGCTGTCCATGAGGCCCTCAAAGAGTGGAGACACTGGTTGGAGGGAGCGAAGCTGCCGTTCATCGTGTGGTCAGACCACAAGAATCTGACCTACCTGAGCACATTTGGCTATTGCGTTTTCCTGAGCCTAACAAACGTCTTGATAATATACAGACAGAATACAACTACACATTATTCACAACGGACTGCCGAAGCATAAAAGTCAGTATTTAGTATAACTTCCCCTCAGTGTCAGACACAGATTTGACTCCTAAGTAGAACGTCCCATGTTTGTAATGACATTTATAAGTAGTCCATTGTAGATAGGTAAAAAGGAGCCTTCATTCTTGTGTATTTTACTTGTATTTTAAAGAAATTTGAAAATAAATATTGTTATTAAACTTTAATATCATAAGGAGGATAGGGATTTTGAAGATGTGTGCACAGTACTGTAAATACTAGCATTTGTGCTATGATTCTGCTGGCTGAACAAATAAAATCACAGACTTTTGGAAGACAGGAGCTTGTTGGGGAACTGCCCTGCTGCACCCAAAGGTACATTTGAATGCAGCTGGATTTACATACCAACACCCATGCTACATCCTGTCTGTCATAAGGTTCGGTAGAGTGAGTTTGAGTTTGAGTGGGGGTTGTAAACGGACATGAAGGAAGAAGCATTAAAGAGAAAGAGAAATGAAATTCAGGGAAGTCACTTAAAACAGCGCCATTTGAGAGGATGAGGTTTCAGGAGAAGCTCGATGTGAAACATGTTTGACCTGATTAGTCAGACATCGCTACCAATCACCAGTCCAAAGAAAGAGGGAGGTAATACACACGTCATTTTCCAGGACCCGGTTTAATAAGATGGCAAACTCATGCTTTATTCTGCTTTCCCTGCCTCCTTTTTCGAATGCCAGGATCAGACCCAGCAAGGATTCAGACAGGTATGAATGATCTAAAGCAATTTTCAGAAAAACACTAATGAACTGGGATCCACATGTGAAATGCACTGCAACTGGCCATGTTTGGGAGAATTAACATTTCTGCTCAGCTTGACGAAGGCTACAGGGTAGGGATCTGTAAGCATAATGAGGAGGTTGACAAAAACGGGCACATCCTGTCTAAAATAATAGACTGTGTCAAGTTCTGTGATGCATTTGAGCTAGCCCTGCGTGGACATGATGAGAGTGACAGCTCTAAAAATCCTGGCGTCTTTAGAGGATTGGTGGATTCTGTAGCGTCACTAGATGCAGTTCTGCACAAGCACCTTCAGACAGCTACTGTGTTTAAGGTAACATCTAAGACTGTACAGAATGAACTCCTTGACTGCATGCTCTCAGTTATAAGATAGTGCTTCATTGAAGAAATCAGGATTGCAGATTTTGTCTCCATTCAAGGTGACGAAACAATGGACATTTCAACAAGATGTGTCTGTGAATGCACACTATGGGCCTGATTTACTAAGATCCTAAATAAAGAGTACTAAATTGCGTGTGCACTGAAAAAGTTTGCACGTGCTGTTGTTGTGTGTTTTGCGGGTGATCAACTAAGAATGCTTGCGCAATTGATAACAGGTGCAAACCGCAGTATTTAAATGAGGTGTTGCGTGTCTTACGGTTTGCGCCATGGAGAGTCTGGATGGAAAGCAGGATAGTCGCAGCGCAAAATGAAATTTGACGAGTTGGAGTTAGAGATATTAGTGGAAGAGGCAAATAAACACATTCATGAACTACAGCAAAGAAATTTAAACATTACCAAAAGAAACGCAATATGGGAGAAAATCTGCGATAGAATAAATGCAGTTGGTAAGACAAAAAGAACGGCAGATGAGGTTAAAAGAAGGTGGCAAGATATAAGGCGAAGAACTAAAGAAAAAGTGGCCTTTAATAAAACTTGTGCAATCATTTTTAAAATAGCATGCAGCAGAATAAAGACTCTCTCTCTGCGTATTCTTTGATTTTGGCGATGTCGCCTCCTTGCCACAATAACAGCAGCCATCGGTGCGTAATGCTGGGCAGATTAGCACCTTCCTTTCGAACGTATTAAATACAGACGCAATCACAATCCCCGCAATAACTTTCAGGCTTGGTAAATCTCATTGCGTGTGGTAAATAAACCTATTTGCATTTTCCCGTCCCAGTATTTAGCGCTTTCTGGTGGGTACGCCCCATATTGATTATTCATCAGGGCAAAAGTACTAAATGAACAGCGTGTGCTATTTTGCTCATTTGAGAGGCGCAGTCCTCTTTGCACGCTGTTAGTAGATCAGTTTGCACATTGGTTGCGGGTGATGTCAAGTTTGCACACGTTTTTACGCACGCAAACCTTTAGTAAATCAGGCCCTTTGTGTACTGCTATGCTCACCAGCTCAATCTCAATATGCAGCAGGTCGCATCTCATATCCCAAAGGTTAGTCAGTTCTTCTCTGACCTGGCTGGATGCAGTGCTCTGGCAGTGCTCTCCCTGTTCCTCTTGGCACAAAGGCGGAGTTAGTGGTCATGCTGCTGGATTGTTGCCATTTTACAGCCTCTTCCACATCTTGTGATGTACTGGCCTGTCTCCTGGAAGCACCTCCATGCTCTGGACACTACGCTGACAGACACAGCAAACCTTTTTGCCACAGTTCGCATTGATGTGCCCTCCTGGTTGAGCTGCACTACCTGAGCCACTTGTGTGGGTTGTAGACTCTGTCTCGTTCTACCACTAGAATTAAATCACTGCCAGCTTTAAAAGTGACTAAAACATCAGCCAGAAAGCATTGGTACTGAGACGTGGTCTGTGGTCACAACCTGCAGAACCACTCTTTTATTGCGTATTGCTAATTGCCTATAATTTCCACCTGTTGTCTCTTCCATTTGCACAACAGCATGTGAAATTGATTGTCAGTCAGTGTTGCTTCCTAAGTAGACAGTTTGAAAGTGTTCCCGTTATTTTTTTGAGTGGTGTGTATGTATACAGTGTATATATACAGCACATATATACACACACACAACACACACACATACAGTGGGGCAAAAAAAGTATTTAGTCAGACACCAGTTTTGCAAGTTTCCCCACTTAAAAAGATAAGAGAGCCCTGTCATTTTCATCACAGGTATATCTCAACTAAGAGAGACAAAATGAAAAAAAAAAATCCAGAAAATCACATTGTCTGATTTTTAAAGAATGTATTTGCAAATTATAGTGGAAAATAAGTATTTGGTCAATAAAAAAAGTAAGTCTTAATACTTATATGTTATATACCCTTTGTTGGCAATGACAGATATCCAACTTTTTCTGTGAGTCTTCACAAGGTTTTCACACACTGTTGCTGGTATTTTGGTCCGTTCCTCCATGATCTCCTCTAGAGCAGTGATTGGTCTGTTCCTCCATGATCTCCTCTAGAGCAGTGATTGGTCCGTTCCTCCATGATCTCCTCTAGAGCAGTGATTGGTCCGTTCCTCCATGCAGATCTCCTCTAGAGCAGTGATTGGTCCGTTCCTCCATGCAGATCTCCTCTAGAGCATTGATTGGTCCGTTCCTCCATGATCTCCTCTAGATCAGAGATATTTTGGGGCTGTCGCTGGGTGAGACGGACTTTATACTCCCTCCAAAGATTTTCCACGGGGTTGAGATCTGGAGACTAGCTAGGCCACTCCAGGACCTTGAAATGTTTCCTACGAAACCACTCCTTCGTTGCCCGGGCGATGAGTTTGGATCATTTTCCGGCTGAAAGACCCAGCCACGTTTCATCTTCAATGCCCAATTGAATGTTGCCAATGTTGGAAGGAGCTTTTCTGTCAAACACAAAACCGATACGTAACATTTTCACTCAAAATCTCACCATGCATGGCCCCATTCATTCTTTCTCTTACATGGATCAGTCGTCCTGGTCCCTTTGCAGAAAAACATCCCCAAAGCATGATGTTTCCACCCCCATGCTTCACAGTAGGGATGGTGTTCTTTGGATGCAACTCAGCTTTCTTTCTCCTCCAAGCATGACAAGTTGTGTTTCTATCAAAAAGTTATACTTTGGTTTCATCTGACTGTAAAACAGTCTCCCAATCCTCTTGTGCATCATCCAAATGCTCTCTAGCAAACTTCTGAAGGGCATGGACATGTACTGTCTTCAGCAGGGGGAACGTCTGTCCCTGCAGGATCTGAGTCCCTGGTGGCGTAGTGTGTTACTGATGGTTCCTTTGTTACTCTGGTCCCAGCTCTCTGCAGGTCATTCACTAGGTCCCCCCATGTTTACCCCATTTAGTACATTATTTGCCTGCTTTTTGGTTTATAACTTTTTTGGAGTTTGGTATAGCCAAAAATGCCACTCATCACACCAGTAAACAAGCTAAACCATTCACAGAAATGCTTAACATGTCAAGCTATCAGTGGTAACGTACACTTCCAGTGCTGGAACTGGCATGGCGCTCTTATTGTGAAGGTCCTTCCAGTGGCACCAGCTTTGAACACTGGCAGCGGACACTGAGAATCATTTAAATATGTCCAAACAGTTTTGTTTGCCTGGACCTTTTTGTTACATCCCTGTACCTTCACTTATACTGCTGATAACACTTAGTAATAATCAGCCATTTTGATCAGGAATGATATTTTACTCCACAGGAACGAATGAAAGATAATCACCAAGCACACACTCTACTGTAGCTGCTGTGCCCCTCCCGCCCAATTCCAAAAAAGGAATGTCACACGTCACACTCATGATCCCTGCTTGTAATCCTTGAGATTTAGGACAAAAGTAGTATGTTTTCTAAAAATGTGAAAATATTTCCACATGGTCTTGGCATGATCATTTGAACTTTCTTGCCTAAAAATATAATTTCATAAAGATTAATTGTTTAACTCCACAATTAAAAATAAAATCACTATAGCTGTTCATAGCTGTAGCTACATCAATGAAATCGACAGGATGCATTTACATCAGGGTCGACAACCTTGGTGCAAATTATGAAGTTTATTGGACAAAATAGGACAAAGTTATGATTTATTTGGATATGATTTCATATTTTGAAAAACAAACAAAAAAACAAAAAAACAAAAAACCCCTCCTTGAACCGCCACCTTACCATGGTGGAGGGGTTTGAGCACCCGAATAATCCTAGAAGCTATGTTGTCCGGGGCTTAATGCCCCTGGTAGTGTCTCCCAAGGCAAACAGGTCCTAGGTGACGGGTCAGACAAAGAGCGGTTCAAAGCCCCTTATGAAGGAAAAAACAGCAAGGAAGTGTACGTCGCCCGGACTGGCGTTACCGGGGCCCCACCCTGGAGCCAGGCCTGGGGTCGGGGATCGCAGGCGAGCGTCTGGTGGCCCGGGTCTTGGCCCACGGGACCCGGCCGGGCGCAGCCCGAACGAGCGACGTGGGCCCGCCCTCCCGTAGGCCCACCACCCGCGGGAGGGTTCATAAGGGGAAGGTGCCGTGTGATTTGGGTGGCAGCCGTGGGCGGGGGCCCCGGCGATCCAATCCCCGGACGACGACTCTGACTTTAGGGACATGGAATGTCACCTCGCTGGGGGGGAAAGAGCCTGAGCTTGTGCGGGAGGCTGAGAAGTATCGACTAGAGATAGTCGGGCTCACCTCCACGCACAGCCTGGGCTCTGGAACCCAACTCCTTGAAAGAGGTTGGACTCTCTTCCACTCTGGAGCTGCCCATGGTGAGAGGCGGCGAGCTGATGTGGGCTTGCTCATAGCTGCCCAGCTCAGCCGCCATGTGTTGGAGTTCTCCCCACTTAACGAGAGGGTCGCTTCCCTGCGCCTTCGGGTCGGGGATAGGTCTCTCACTGTCGTTTCGGCCTACGGGCCGAACGGCAGTGCAGAGTACCCGGCCTTCCTGGAGGCCCTGGGAGGGGTGCTGGAAAGTGCCCCAACTGGGGACTCCATCGTTCTGTTGGGGGACTTCAACGCTCACGTGGGCAGCGACAGTGTTACCTGGAGAGGTGTGATTGGGAGGAACGGCCTCCCCGATCTGAACCCGAGCGGTGTTTTGTTGTTGGACTTCTGTGCGAGTCACAGTTTGTCCATCACGAACACCATGTTCGAGCATAAGGGTGTCCATCAGTGTACGTGGCACCAGGACACCCTAGGCCGGAGGTCAATGATCGACTTTGTAGTCGTGTCATCTGACCTCCGGCCGTATGTCTTGGACACTCGGGTGAAGAGAGGGGCTGAGCTGTCAACTGATCACCACCTGGTGGTGAGTTGGATACGCTGACAGGGGAGGAAGCTGGTCAGACCTGGAAGACCCAAGCGTATCGTGAGGGTCTGCTGGGAACGTCTGGCAGATTCCCCTGTCAGGGAGGTCTTCAACTCCCACCTCCGGGAGAGCTTTGACCGGATTCCGAGGGAGGCCGGAGACATTGAGTCCGAATGGACCATGTTCTCCACTTCCATTGTTGACGCGGCCGTCCGGAGCTGCGGCCGTAAGGTCTCCGGCGCCTGTCGCGGCGGCAATCCCCGAACCCGGTGGTGGACACCGGAAGTAAGGGATGCCGTCAAGCTGAAGAAGGAGTCCTACCGAGCCTGGCTAGCTCGGCGGACTCCCGAGGCAGCTGACGGGTACCGGCAGGCCAAGCGGACTGCAGCCCGGGCGGTCGCGGAAGCAAAAACTCGGGTCTGGGAAAAGTTCGGGGAGGCCATGGAGGAGGACTACCGGTCAGCCTTGAGGAAATTCTGGCAAACCATCCGGCGCCTCAGGAGGTGGAAGCAGTGCTCCGCCAACACTGTTTACAGTGGAGGAGGGGAGCTGTTGACCTCGACTGGGGACATCGTTGGGCGGTGGAAGGAATACTTCGAGGATCTCCTCAATCCCACTGACACGCCTTCCGTCGAGGAAGCAGAGGCTGAGGATTCAGAGGTTGATTCATTCATCACCCAAGCTGAAGTCACCGAGGTAGTTCGGAAGCTCCTCGGTGGCAAGGCACCGGGGGTGGATGAGATCCGCCCTGAGTACCTCAAGTCTCTGGATGTTGCGGGGCTGTCGTGGCTGACACGCCTCTGCAGCATCGCGTGGCAGTCGGGGACAGTGCCTCTGGACTGGCAGACCGGGGTGGTGGTCCCTCTCTTCAAAAAGGGGGACCGGAGAGTGTGTTCCAACTACCGGGGAATCACACTCCTCAGCCTCCCGGGGAAAGTCTATTCCAGGGTGCTGGAGAGGAGAATTCGGCCGATAGTCGAACCTCGGATTCAAGAGGAACAATGCGGTTTTCGCCCTGGCCGTGGAACGCTGGACCAGCTCTACACCCTCCGCAGGGTGCTCGAGGGCCCATGGGAGTTTGCCCAACCAGTCCACATGTGTTTTGTGGACCTGGAGAAGGCTTTCGACCGTGTCCCACGTGGCATCCTGTGGGGGGTGCTCCGAGAGTATGGGGTCGGAGGCCCTCTGCTGAGGGCTGTACGGTCCCTGTATGACCGGAGCAGGAGCTTGGTTCGCATTGCCGGCAGTAAGTCAGACCTGTTCCCGGTGCGTGTTGGACTCCCGCAGGGCTGCCCTTTGTCACCGGTTCTGTTCATTATTTTTATGGAGAGAATTTCTAGGCGCAGCCAAGTGCCGGAGGGGGTACGGTTCGGGAGCCACTTGATTTCATCTCTGCTTTTTGCAGATGATATGGTCTTGTTGGCTCCCTCGAGCCAGGACCTTCATCATGCACTGGGCCGGTTTGCAGCCGAGTGTGAAGCAGCTGGGATGAGAATCAGCACCTCTAAGTCTGAGGCCATGGTTCTCGACCGGAAAAAGGTGGCTTGCACCCTCCAGGTTGGGGGAGAGTTCCTGCCTCAGGTGGAGGAGTTTAAGTATCTTGGGGTCTTGTTCACGAGTGAGGGGAGAACGGAGCGCGAGATCGACAGGCGGATCGGTGCGGCGGCCGCAGTAATGCGGTCATTGTATCGGTCCGTCGTGGTGAAGAAGGAGCTGAGCCGAAAGGCAAAGCTCTCGATTTACCGGTCGATCTATGTTCCCACCCCCACCTATGGTCATGAACTCTGGGTCATGACCGAAAGAACAGGATCCCGGATACAAGCGGCCGAAATGAGTTTCCTCTGCAGGGTGGCGGGGCGCTCCCTTAGAGATAGGGTGAGGAGCTCTGTCACCCGGGAGGAGCTCGGAGTAGAGCCGCTGCTCCTCCACATCGAGAGGAGCCAGCTGAGGTGGCTCGGGCACCTGTATAGGATGCCCCCTGGACGCCTCCCTCGTGAGGTGTTCCGGGCATGTCCCACCGGGAGGAGGCCCCGAGGAAGATCCAGGACACGCTGGAGTGACTACGTCACTCGGCCGGCCTGGGAACGCCTTGGAGTCCCCCCGGAAGAGCTGGAGGAAGTGTCCGGGGAGAGGGAAGTCTGGGGATCCCTGCTCCGACTGCTGCCCCCGCGACCCGGACTCGGATAATGCGGTGGACAATGGATGGATGGATGGATGGATGGATGGATGGATGGAAAACAAACAGAGTGACAGATTTCTCCCGACACCATGTGTTACCGTTTGTTTTTTTGTCCTGTCAAATGCATCTGATCCTACAATTTCATTTTCCTAGGACAAACGAGTGATTTTCAGTTTCAAATGTTGCAATGATACATTGAAGATGTATATAACAACAAGAACAAACAAACAAACAAAAAAGCCTGCTACAAGACATTCCCAAGGTTGGGCTAGAGTAAGTTCAGAAGGTCTCGGAGTTTGGTTATCCTATACAACTTACATGGAAAAATAAAATGGAATAAATTTACAAATATCTTAGAACATTAACTCCACCACCTCCCCCATCTCCATGCCCCCTCACTTTAAAAATGTTCAATAAACAAAAGGCACACAAAAAGAAAAGAAAACAGTGAATTTTTTAATTAGTGAAGAAAAAAAAGGTAGTTGGCAGGCTTATTAAAATCTAATTGAGCTTCTCAAATGTCAAGGGTTCACAGTATTCACTCTACCATGTTATAGTCTGTACTGTGTGAGACTCACGGAAATAGGTCAAAAAGGATTGCCAATCTTTTAAAATTTACCCTCTGAGCCTCCAGTTAAAAATCATAACGTCTGTAAAGTAAGACATAATAGTGCATAATGTCTCGGAGCCACTGAATGTGTGTGGGCGACGCCGTCTCCTTCCATGGAAGCAAGATGGCCCGCCTGGGCAGAAACAAGGAGAAAGATATACGGTGCTCAGTGGAAGTTATTTGGGGATCATCATCCCTAGAAGCACAGAACAGAGCATACATAGGGTCTGGATCTAATTTATGCTTCAGAATTTTTGAGAGAGTATGAAAGACTTCATTCCAAACAACTTAGTAGTTGAGCGCACAGCCAGTACATGTGAAAAAGAGTGGCGTTCCCTACCTTGCAATTGTCACAAGTGTGGCTTATGTCTGGGTATGTGCTGGCTAATTTCCACTTTGACATACAAGCTCTATGAGCCACTTTAAATTGTATTAGGCAGTGATTAGCACACAGCGGTCAGCTGCTATTGAATGCCCTAGGTCCTGCTCCCATCCAACGCTGGTCCGGTCCAATGAAACATGTTGATGATTTGGCACAATTTTGAGTGGGGGACCTTTGATGCTGGATTAAACGAGAAAAAAATCATCAATTGGATTGGGACCAGGTTTATTGGGGAAGCCCGGTAGGGCATGCCGCATGAAATTCCTTACCTGTAAAGAATGTAAACAATGCGTTTTGGGCAAGTTCAATTTCTTTGAGAGTTCCTCAAAGGAGAAAAAAGTGTTACGTTTGAATACACCTATGAATTAAGTGATGACTTTTTTTTTGCCAGTCTATAAAGGAAGTGTCATATTGAGACGGGATAAAGAAATGGTTGGCAATAGGGCTGATTGTGGAAAATTGTGCATAGCCAAATGTTCTCCTAAAAATTGAGCCACACCCTCAGGGTGGAGCGTATGACTGGACTGTATCTGTTGGGGTATCGGATGGTTAAGCGGGGCACAGAGTAATGCAGAAAGTGACATGTTTTGGACGGAATTATGCTCCATGATCATCCATTTTGAGTCACCAGATCGAAGATTATACCGGTGTCAGAAAGTGAGAGAGCCGATATTTGCTGACCAATAGTAGGAACGCATATTGGGAAGTCCAATACCGCCATCTTTCTTTGATCGCTGGAGTACCGTTTTGTTTATTTGGGGTCTCTTGATCTGCCATATGTATGTGGAAATAGTTGAATCTAATGAAACCAAAAAAGTATTTAGGAACAAATTCCCGCTATAAGTTGTTTAGCTCTGCGCCCTCTTAGCAAGTTAACAAGTAACAAGTGACTCTGATTTCTCCCCATGTTTGTATATTAAGCTACGGTTTTTTAATAGGGTATTCTGTGTTCGATGAGTTGACAAAAGGTTGAATCTGGTTTTGAGGCCAATCTTTTTATTGTAAAGCTCTGGGGTGTGACGTTGAGAATACTCTTTGTCAATGTCACAGATCTGTGACTAGAGGGCCGGTTGTTTTTTTTGGGAGTTTCTTTTCATGTCGTAAATGAAATAATTTGGCCTCTCATGTAGGCCTTTGAGCACATCCCAAATAGTGAGCGCCGACACATCATGAGTATTGTTAGTGTAGAAGAAAAAGGAGATCTGTTCCTCCATAAACTTGACAAATGCATCATCTGAGAGAAGAGTTGAATTAAACCGCCAGTGCCTTGTGGGTTTTGGAGCTCTAGGAAAAATCATTGCATAGTAGAAGACATAACAAGTCATGATGCCAACACGTGGTGCTGCAACCGTTCCTGAATATTCCACCGTAGATGTGTTTAAGCTCAGACTACAATCATACACATCAGTTGTGGACCAGATCAAATAATGCATGGCTGAGTTACGGCCAATTGATATTTCATGGCGAGTCTTCAAAATGCATCATTATGGTCAAGCCCTCTGGTTAAAACTTAAAAGCTTTGCCATTTAGCATAAGCGAATGTGTCTAGATGGTACAGACAAAGTTTTGAGCCAATCTGATCAAATCTCTAATTCGTTAAAGTACGAGGCCTGGAAATGACTAAAATTCATGATAAATTACATTTTCTGTTCAAAATGCTGGACTACCTCTGTGAGGTACCTCTGGGTAGTGGCCACCGCCTTAAGCAACTCTCCGGACCATTCCGGTGTGGGCTGGGGTGTAATAATAATAATAATTAAAGCTGCAAGCAGCGATGAACGGGCCCTCGCACTCACGGCCACCGCCCCCCCCATAAGCATATCAGAAACGACACCACCCACGACTTCCTATGTCAAACCATTCAAAAGATATAGCAGAAAAAGGGACAACCAATCAGAAGAAGGGGCGGGGCTAATTCAGGCTAATGAAGGCCAAGGACTCCATACAGAATCTGATGACACCACCCATGACTCTCTATGTCAAACCATTCAAAAGTTACAGCAGAAAATCGGGACAACCAATCAGAAGAAGGGGCGGGGTTAATTTTCACCAATTATGGTAAAGGACTCAATACCGAGTCCCATGACACCACCTACGACTCTCTATGTCAAAACATTCAAATGTCATAGCAGGAAATAGGGACAACCAATCGGAAGAAGGGGCGGGGTTAATTTTCACCAATTATGGTAAAGGAGTCAATACCGAGTCCCATGACACCACCCACGACTCTTTATGTCAAACCATTCAAAAGTTATGGCAGAGAATAGTATTCTAGGGGGCGCTGTTGAGCCGTTAGGCCACGCCCATTAATGCAAACCATGAAATATCAAATTTATCGCCAAGTCTGTCTTGCATGCCAAATTTGGTGACTTTTGGAGAACTATCAAATATGGACCAATCAGATTTCAAAATGGCCGACTTCCTGTTCGGTTTCGGCCATGGCTCCAAGAGACTTTTCTTTAAGTTGTGCCATGATACAGGTGTGTAGCGATTTTCGTGCATGTACGTCAAACCGTATTGTAGGGCTTGAGGCACAAAGTTTTCCGGGGGGCGCTGTTGAGCCATTTTGCCACGCCCATTAATGCAAACCATGAAATATCAAATTTATCGCCAGGCCTGGCTTGCATGCCAATTTTGGTGCCTTTTGGGGAACTATCAAATATGGACCAATCAGATGAAGGGGGGGCACGCTTTTTGGCGTCTAGCGTCGCCACGGTAACACTTTTGAAAGAGAAAAGTAATGCGTGTAGTCGCACGATGGAGACGCACATTTGTACGTATAACACATCTGGGTTCACGATACAGTTCGGGCCGTATTAATTCTCGAAGGAATGGCATATATTGCTCCAAAATTACGTGATTAATTCAGAATGTTCAAAATGGCCGACTTCCTGTTCGGTTTCGGCCATGGCGCCAAGAGACTTTTCTTTAAGTTGCGACATGATACAGGTGTGTACCGATTTTCGTTCATGTACGTCACACCGTATTCTGGGGCTTGAGGCGCAAAGTTTTTTCGGTCTGAACCAACCAGATGAAGGGTGGGCGCGCTTTTTGGCGTCTAGCGTCGCCACGGTAACGCTTTTGAAAGAGAAAAGTAATGCGTGTTGTCGCAGGATGAAGACGCACATTTTGATGTATAACACACTTGGGGGCACGTTATGGTTCGGGCCGTATTAACTGCCGAAGGAATGGCATAAATTGCGCCAAAGTGACACGATTAATTCGAAATGGCCGACTTCCTGTTCGGTTTCTCGACATGACGCCCAGAGACTTTTCTTTAAGTTGCCCCATGATACAGGTGTGTACCGATTTTCGTGCATGTACGACAAACCGCATTGTGGGGCTTGAGGCACAAAGTTTTCAAGGGGGCGCTGTTGAGCCATTTTACCACGCCCATTAATGCAAACCCTTAAATATAAAATTTTTCGCCAGGCCTGACTTGCATGCAAAATTTGGTGACTTTTTGGGCACGTTTAGGGGGGCAAAAAGGCCTTCCTTTTGTCAGAACAATAAGAAGAAGAAGAAGAAGAAGAATAATTCCTGCAATTACAATAGGGCCTTCGCACTGCAAGTGCTCGGGCCCTAATTAAAGCTGCAAGTATGAACGGGCCGTCGCACTCATGGCCACCCCCCCCCCCCCCCCCCCCCCCCCCGACCAATCAGAAGAAGGGGCGGGGCTAATTCAGGCCAATGAAGGTCAAGTACTCAAAACTGAGTCCGATGACACCACCCACGATTCTCTATGTCAAACCATTCAAAAGTTATGGCAGAAAGTAGGAACTATCAAATATGGAGCAATCAAATGAAGAGGGGGGCGCGCTTTTTGGCATCTATCGTCGCCACGGTAATGCTTTTGACTGAGAAAAGTAATGCACATCGTCGCAGGATGGAGACGCACATTTTGATGGATAACACACCTGGGTGCATGTTACTGTTCGGGCGAAGAAACGGCCGAAGAAATGGCATAAATTGCGCCAAAATGACACGATTAATTCAAAATGGCTGGCTTCCTGTTTGGTTTCGGCCATGGAGCCAAGAGACTTTTCTTTAAGTTGCGACATGATACAGGTGTGTACCGATTTTCGTGCATGTACGTCAAACCGTATTGTGGGGCTTGAGGCACAAAGTTTTCTAGAAGGCGCTGTGGAGCCATTAGGCCACGCCCATTAATGCAAACCATTAAATATCAAATTTTTCACCAGGCCTGGCTTGCGTGCAAAATTTGGTGACTTTTGGGGCACGTTTAGGGGGGCAAAAAGGCCCAAGTTTCGTCGAAAAAATAAAAATAAAAATGAGGAAAAAAAAACGAGAAAAAAAAAATTCCTACAGATACAATAGGGTCCTCGCACCCTCAGTGCTCAGGTCCTAATTAACATAAGATAAGATAAGATTTCGGGTGCTACAGCAGCTCAAAGTCGGACAACATGAACTCAGACTAAATAAACGATAAAGATAAATTATAAGTATGAAAATTAAAAAAAAAAATGTAAAATACAGTTAAAAAGAAACTGAAACTGAACAATTGTACTGTAAACTGAATAAATGTATTATAAACATTGTGAGTGCAGTACAATAAATAGTCTGGTACTGTATACTAATATAATATAAAGGAATAGTGTGCAGTTGTTGTTCTTATTATAAATACAATCGACCACCAGAGAAAAACGGTGGGGTGGAGGAGAGTAATGTGTGTCCATGTGGTGACAGTCTGCTGTCCCCCCTGCTGTTATGCAGTCTGATGGCAGCAGGTACAAACGAGCCTGAAACGCTCCGTCTTGCACCTGGGTGGGAGGATCTGGGGACTGAACGAGCTACCCATCTGCCACAGCTCGTCATGGAGAAGGTGATAATTACAGATACAATAGGGTCCTCGCACCCTCAGTGCTTGGACCCTTATAAACATTACAGATACAATAGGGTCATCGCACCATAAGGGCCAAAATAATAATAAACAGCACAATTTCAGTAGCCTCCTCGTACCCTCCTTCTCGGGCTTTAATAAACAGCACAATTTCAGTACGGTCCTTGTCCAGGCGCCTAATTATTGACATGGATTAATTATAGGCAAAAAGGCTGAATCAACTAGCTATGAATAAATAGTTGAATATTTTTCTTAAAGTCTATGTGAATAACGGAACGATAAGCAGTGACACCTTTGCCTTCTTTTAAACAGAGCTATGAATTTGTTTGCTGCTGCATTATCACAATCTGTTTTAAGTTAGAACAAATCTTCTCTGCATATATCTGTTGAGATAACTAAACGGTTAAAGGGTGACATAGTTAATGAGTACAGCATTGTCATTTCACTGTCTAACACCTCTGTCATCCATTTCTTAGATAATTTAATGTTTAAAAGGTGTAAGTCGAATATTATGTTTACCTTTCACCTAATTCTGTCCTCAACCTAGGGGGGGAAACGTTAAACAAGCATTTTTTATTTTTGGAGGACAAAAAAGAGGGAATCTCAATAACAATTTCCTACTTGAGGCCACTAGAAAAAAATAAAGTAAAAGCATTGCCTTGTAGTCAGTGATTGTTTGGATGGCCCTCCACATCTGTCTGGTGTTAGTGGAGTTATTGAAGAGATCCTGCACCTTTTGTCCATAAGCATGCCTAGCCAGTCTAATGAACCAGTTCAGGTTAGCTCTAGTTGTCTTCAGTGCCACCATGTCACACCATGCTTTCAGCTTTGCGCGTACTTCACTGGACATCCAGGGTTTCTCATTGGCCCTTCTAGTGATGTTTTTGACCACACTGACATCCTCCATGCATTTCTGGATGTATCCAGACAGACTCAGCATACTCCTCTGTATCTTTGAAACATGTCCCAGTCTGTGCCTCGAAACAGTCCTGCAATGTGTCCATGGCTCCTGCAGGCCAGACCCTCACCTGCTTCGCACTGGGCTTATTCCTGATGAGCAGAGACTTGTATGCAGGAATTAGCATCACAGAGAGTTGGTCTGAGGAACCGAGGTGGGGGCGGGGTGTTGCGCGTGCTGCCACCACGAAAACCCCCTCTGGGTGTGCAGATCACTGATGGAGTGGTAGAGGACATTCAGGGCTTCTCTGGTGTTTGCACTGGGGGAAATGTACACTGCTGTGAAGGTGATAACAGTGAATTCCGGAGGTAGATAAAAAGTCTACATTACACCGTCAGTAGTGCCACATCAGGGGTCTCATGTACAAAGAGTACTGCGCACAAAAAATGTGCGTACGCCACTTTCTACGCTCACGGTCAGATGTTCAAAAAGTTACTTGTACGTGAAAAGTTGCGGTCCTACACGCACACATCAAATCTGGTGTATGCACTTTTCTGAGGTTTTGTCCATTGGCGACACTCACTGGTGATGCAGTGAAGTCCAAAATATGAGGAAACGTGACGTCAACAATAAGTTCACGACCACATGAAGGACATGACAGTCCCCACATTACCAGATAAGTTACACACGAGTGGAGCTGCAACAATCTCCCGCATGAATATATAAAGGTAGTAGCACAACGATGGAGCCTGTCAATCACAATGGCAGCCTTGGTACTATTAGAGGAACCTGCTGATGCAGGATCAGGAGGGAGTCTTCATGGACCACACTGATCTGTTGGTCCAGGATGAAGACTGGATCGTCAACTGATTTAGGTTAACAAGAGGATCCTTCTGGATCGCTGCCCTGACCTGGACCCAGCGACGCTCCGGTTCGGACCAACATGAAAAACTAGAAAAACTAGAAGAACTAGAAGAACTAGAAAATGAGTGTGATAATGAACTAACGCTGAACATGAACATAATAAACCCACAACTTTTCACGGAACGCAACACAAAGCAAAGAACAACGATACCCATAATGCAATGCGGTCAACACAACTACAGCACGTTATTCTGTTGTCTTTTATAGCTTAAATGGGATGAAATAAATTTGTTTCACTTGGTTTTGCAAGTTCCTTCTTAGGATAAGCGATTTTAATGGATATTTATGCTCATTACCATATTCAAATGGATCTACTTGAGGGAGGTGACAGGGATGAGTGTTGTGCCCCTGCATTTGCGCTCGATTCCAAGTTAATTGTGATGTTCAAAGAAACGTGCAAGGATTTGGGCGTAGACACAGTTTTGAACATCTGAACTTTTTTTTGCATACGGAATAATTCCACACATGGATTCACGTTGAAATCCACTCGTTCTTTGTACATGAGGCCACAGGACGGCAGTGTCTAGCCATTACCTTCACGTTGGTGCAACAGTTGTTATTGATATATTTGCCATGAGAGAGCTGCTCCTGTCCGACCGGAACATTGTTAGCCCCACCATGCTAACGGCGTCATCCGGTACTGAAGGGTTAAGGCAGGTTTCTGTGAGAACAGTTGCGCAGCATTCTCTCGTTTCCCGTCTGGTTGCCAAGTGCAGCTTTAGGTGGTCCAGATTGTTCTCCAGGGAGCAGACGTCAGAGAGCAGGACGGAGGGTAGCGGTGATCTGAACAGGTTAACCTTTAGCTTAGCTTTTAGTCCCGCTCAACACCCCCGCTTACGCTTCCTCCCGCACCACTGCCGTCTCCACCACTGGCGGATACCATTGAAACGAGGCTCCGCTCCCCCTCCAGCCCCTGGATGTGACCGGCGTAGTAGTCTGAGAAGTAGAAGTAGTAGGAGTAGA